>NW_021823018.1:0-47155 GCF_901001165.1 Salmo trutta
TGTCACACTACAGTCTAGTTAGACTAGATGATGTCACTACAGTCCGTTAGACTAATGATTCACTACATTCCACTGTTAGACTAGATGATGTCACTACAGTCCTCTGTTAGACTAGATGATGTCACTACAGTCCTCTGTTAGACTAGATGATGTTCACTACACTTCCACTGTTAGACTAATGATGTCACTACAGTCCACTGTTAGACTAGATGATGTCACTACAGTCCATGTTAGACTAGATGATGTCACTACAGTCCACTGTTAGACTAGATGTCACACTACAGTCCCTCTGTTAGACTAGATGATGTCACTACAGTCCACTGTTAGACTAGATGATGGTCACACTACGTCCACTGTTAGACTAGATATGCCACTACAGTCCACTGTTAGACTAGATATGTCACTACAGTCCACTGTTAGACTAGATGATGTCACTACAGTAACGTTAGACTAGATGATGTCACACTACAGTCTGCTGTTAGACTAGATGATGTCACTACAGTCCACTGTCAGACTGGATGATGTCACACTACAGTCTGCTGTTAGACTAGAGTGATGTCACTACAGTCCACTGTTAGACTGGATGATGTCACACTACAGTCTCTGTTAGACTAGATGATGTCACTACAGTCCACTGTCAGACTGGATGATGTCACACTACAGTCCGCTGTTAGACTAGATGATGTCACTACAATACACTGTTAGACTGGATGATGTCACACTACAGTCTGCTCTTAGACTAGATGATGTCACTACAGTCCACTGTCAGACTGGATGATGTCACACTACAGTCCACTGTTAGACTAGATGATGTCACTACAGTCCACTGTTAGACTAGATGATGTCACTACAGTCCTCTGTTAGACTAGATGATGTCACTACAGTCCTCTGTTAGACTAGATGATGTCACTACAGTCCACTGTTAGACTAGATGATGTCACTACAGTCCACTGTTAGACTAGATGATGTCACTACAGTCCACTGTTAGACTAGATGATGTCACTACAGTCCACTGTTAGACTAGATGATGTCACACTACAGTCCTCTGTTAGACTAGATGATGTCACTACAGTCCACTGTTAGACTAGATGATGTCACACTACAGTCCACTGTTAGACTAGATTATGCCACTACAGTCCACTGTTAGACTAGATGATGTCACTACAGTCCACTGTTAGACTAGATGATGTCACTACAGTCCACTGTTAGACTGGATGATGTCACACTACAGTCTGCTGTTAGACTAGATGATGTCACTACAGTCCACTGTCAGACTGGATGATGTCACACTACAGTCTGCTGTTAGACTAGATGATGTCACTACAGTCCACTGTTAGACTGGATGATGTCACACTACAGTCTGCTGTTAGACTAGATGATGTCACTACAGTCCACTGTCAGACTGGATGATGTCACACTACAGTCTGCTGTTAGACTAGATGATGTCACTACAGTACACTGTTAGACTAGATGATGTCACACTACAGTCTGCTCTTAGACTAGATGATGTCACTACAGTCCACTGTCAGACTGGATGATGTCACACTACAGTCCACTGTTAGACTAGATGATGTCACTACAGTCCACTGTTAGACTAGATGATGTCACTACAGTCCTCTGTTAGACTAGATGATGTCACTACAGTCCTCTGTTAGACTAGATGATGTCACTACAGTCCACTGTTAGACTAGATGATGTCACTACAGTCCACTGTTAGACTAGATGATGTCACTACAGTCCACTGTTAGACTAGATGATGTCACACTACAGTCCACTGTTAAAATAGATAATGTCACACTACAGTCCATTGTTAGACTTGATGATGTCACACTACAGTCCACTGTTAGACTAGATGATGTCACACTCCAGTCCACTGTTAGACTAGATGATGTCACTACAGTCCGCCTTTAGACTAGATGGCGTCACACTATAGTCCACTGTTAGACTAGATGATGTCACACTACAGTCCACTGTTAGACTAGATGATGTCACTGCAGTCCATTGTTAGACTAGATGATGTCACACTTCAGTCCACTGTTAGACTAGATGATGTCACACTACAGTCCACTGTTAGACTAGATGACGTCACTACAGTCCACTGTTAGACTAGATGATGTCACACTACAGTCCACTGTTAGACTAGATGATGTCACACTACAGTCCACTGTTAGACTAGATGATGTCACTACAGTCCACTGTTAGACTAGATGATGTCACACTACAGTCCACTGTTAGACTAGATGATGTCACTACAGTCCTCTGTTAGACTAGATTATGTCACTACAGTCCACTGTCAGACTGGATGATGTCACACTACAGTCTGCTGTTAGACTAGATGATGTCACTACAGTCCACTGTTAGACTGGATGATGTCACACTACAGTCTGCTGTTAGACTAGATGATGTCACTACAGTCCACTGTCAGACTGGATGATGTCACACTACAGTCCGCTGTTAGACTAGATGATGTCACTACAATACACTGTTAGACTGGATGATGTCACACTACAGTCTGCTCTTAGACTAGATGATGTCACTACAGTCCACTGTTAGACTAGATGATGTCACTATCGTCCACTGTTAGACTAGATGATGTCACTACAGTCCTCTGTTAGACTAGATGATGTCACTACAGTCCTCTGTTAGACTAGATGATGTCACTACAGTCCACTGTTAGACTAGATGATGTCACTACAGTCCACTGTTAGACTAGATGATGTCACTACAGTCCACTGTTAGAACTAGAATGATGTCACACTACAGTCCTCTGTTAGACTAGATGATTTCACTACAGTCCACTGTTAGACTAGATGATGTCACACTACAGTCCACTGTTAGACTAGATTATGCCACTACAGTCCACTGTTAGACTAGATGATGTCACTACAGTCCACTGTTAGACTAGATGATGTCACTACAGTCAACTGTTAGACTAGATGGTGTCACACTACAGTCCACTGTTAGACTAGATGATGTCACTACAGTCCACTGTTAGACTGGATGATGTCACACTACAGTCTGCTGTTAGACTAGATGATGTCACTACAGTCCACTGTCAGACTGGATGATGTCACACTACAGTCTGCTGTTAGACTAGATGATGTCACTACAGTCCACTGTTAGACTGGATGATGTCACACTACAGTCTGCTGTTAGACTAGATGATGTCACTACAGTCCACTGTCAGACTGGATGATGTCACACTACAGTCTGCTGTTAGACTAGATGATGTCACTACAGTACACTGTTAGACTGGATGATGTCACACTACAGTCTGCTCTTAGACTAGATGATGTCACTACAGTCCACTGTCAGACTGGATGATGTCACACTACAGTCCACTGTTAGACTAGATGATGTCACTACAGTCCACTGTTAGACTAAATGATGTCACTACAGTCCTCTGTTAGACTAGATGATGTCACTACAGTCCTCTGTTAGACTAGATGATGTCACTAAAGTCCACTGTTAGACTAGATGATGTCACTACAGTCCACTGTTAGACTAGATGATGTCACTACAGTCCACTGTTAGACTAGATGATGTCACACTACAGTCCTCTGTTAGACTAGATGATGTCACTACAGTCCACTTTTAGACTAGATGATGTCACACTACAGTCCACTGTTAGACTAGATTATGCCACTACAGTCCACTGTTAGACTAGATGATGTCACTACAGTCCACTGTTAGACTAGATGATGTCACACTACAGTCCACTGTTAGACTAGATGATGTCACTACAGTCCACTGTTAGACTAGATGATGTCACTACAGTCCACTGTTAGACTAGATGATGTCACACTTCAGTCCACTGTTAGACTAGATGATGTCACACTACAGTCCACTGTTAGACTAGATGACGTCACTACAGTCCACTGTTAGACTAGATGATGTCACACTACAGTCCACTGTTAGACTAGATGATGTCACACTACAGTCCACTGTTAGACTAGATGATGTCACTACAGTCCACTGTTAGACTAGATGATGTCACACTACAGTCCACTGTTAGACTAGATGATGTCACTACAGTCCTCTGTTAGACTAGATGATGTCACTACAGTCCACTGTTAGACTAGATGATGTCACTACAGTCCACTGTTAGACTAGATGATGTCACTACAGTCCACTGTTAGACTAGATGATGTCACACTACAGTCCTCTGTTAGACTAGATGATGTCACTACAGTCCACTGTTAGACTAGATGATGTCACACTACAGTCCACTGTTAGACTAGATGATGTCACACTACAGTCCACTGTTAGACTAGATGATGTCACTACAGTCTGCTGTTAGACTAGATGATGTCACTACAGTCCACTGTCAGACTGGACGATGTCACACTACAGTCTGCTGTTAGACTAGATGATGTCACTACAGTCCACTGTTAGACTGGATGATGTCACACTACAGTCTGCTGTTAGACTAGATGATGTCACTACAGTACACTGTTAGACTGGATGATGTCACACTACAGTCTGCTCTTAGACTAGATGATGCCACTACAGTCCACTGTCAGACTGGATGATGTCACACTACAGTCCACTGTTAGACTAGATGATGTCACTACAGTCCACTGTTAGACTAGATGATGTCACTACAGTCCTCTGTTAGACTAGATGATGTCACTACAGTCCACTTTTAGACTAGATGATGTCACACTACAGTCCACTGTTAGACTAGATTATGCCACTACAGTCCACTGTTAGACTAGATGATGTCACTACAGTCCACTGTTAGACTAGATGATGTCACACTACAGTCCACTGTTAGACTAGATGATGTCACTACAGTCCACTGTTAGACTAGATGATGTCACTACAGTCCACTGTTAGACTAGATGATGTCACACTTCAGTCCACTGTTAGACTAGATGATGTCACACTACAGTCCACTGTTAGACTAGATGACGTCACTACAGTCCACTGTTAGACTAGATGATGTCACACTACAGTCCACTGTTAGACTAGATGATGTCACACTACAGTCCACTGTTAGACTAGATGATGTCACTACAGTCCACTGTTAGACTAGATGATGTCATACTACAGTCCACTGTTAGACTAGATGATGTCACTACAGTCCTCTGTTAGACTAGATGATGTCACTACAGTCCACTGTTAGACTAGATGATGTCACTACAGTCCACTGTTAGACTAGATGATGTCACTACAGTCCACTGTTAGACTAGATGATGTCACACTACAGTCCTCTGTTAGACTAGATGATGTCACTACAGTCCACTGTTAGACTAGATGATGTCACACTACAGTCTGCTGTTAGACTAGATGATGTCACTACAGTCCACTGTCAGACTGGATGATGTCACACTACAGTCTGCTGTTAGACTAGATGATGTCACTACAGTCCACTGTTAGACTGGATGATGTCACACTACAGTCTGCTGTTAGACTAGATGATGTCACTACAGTCCACTGTCAGACTGGATGATGTCACACTACAGTCTGCTGTTAGACTAGATGATGTCACTACAGTACACTGTTAGACTGGATGATGTCACACTACAGTCTGCTCTTAGACTAGATGATGCCACTACAGTCCACTGTCAGACTGGATGATGTCACACTACAGTCCACTGTTAGACTAGATGATGTCACTACAGTCCACTGTTAGACTAGATGATGTCACTACAGTCCTCTGTTAGACTAGATGATGTCACTACAGTCCTCTGTTAGACTAGATGATGTCACTACAGTCCACTGTTAGACTAGATGATGTCACTACAGTCCACTGTTAGACTAGATGATGTCACTACAGTCCACTGTTAGACTAGAAGATGTCACTACAGTCCACTGTTAGACTAGATGATGTCACACTACAGTCCTCTGTTAGACTAGATGATGTCACTACAGTCCACTGTTAGACTAGATGATGTCACACTACAGTCCTCTGTTAGACTAGATGATGTCACTACAGTCCACTGTTAGACTAGATGATGTCACACTACAGTCTGCTGTTAGACTAGATGATGTCACTACAGTCCACTGTTAGACTGGATGATGTCACACTACAGTCTGCTGTTAGACTAGATGATGTCATTACAGTCCACTGTTACACTAGATGATGTCACACTACAGTCTGCTGTTAGACTAGATGATGTCACTACAGTCCACTGTTAGACTGGATGATGTCACACTACAGTCTGCTGTTAGACTAGATGATGTCACTACAGTACACTGTTAGACTGGATGATGTCACACTACAGTCTGCTCTTAGACTAGATGATGCCACTACAGTCCACTGTCAGACTGGATGATGTCACACTACAGTCCACTGTTAGACTAGATGATGTCACTACAGTCCACTGTTAGACTAGATGATGTCACTACAGTCCTCTGTTAGACTAGATGATGTCACTACAGTCCTCTGTTAGACTAGATGATGTCACTACAGTCCACTGTTAGACTAGATGATGTCACTACAGTCCACTGTTAGACTAGATGATGTCACTACAGTCCACTGTTAGACTAGAAGATGTCACTACAGTCCACTGTTAGACTAGATGATGTCACACTACAGTCCTCTGTTAGACTAGATGATGTCACTACAGTCCACTGTTAGACTAGATGATGTCACACTACAGTCCACTGTTAGACCAGATTATGCCACTACAGTCCACTGTTAGACTAGATGATGTCACTACAGTCCACTGTTAGACTAGATGATGTCACTACAGTCAACTGTTAGACTGGATGATGTCACACTACAGTCTGCTGTTAGACTAGATGATGTCACTACAGTCCACTGTCAGACTGGATGATGTCACACTACAGTCTGCTGTTAGACTAGATGATGTCACTACAGTCCACTGTTAGACTGGATGATGTCACACTACAGTCTGCTGTTAGACTAGATGATGTCACTACAGTCCACTGTCAGACTGGATGATGTCACACTACAGTCTGCTGTTAGACTAGATGATGTCACTACAGTACACTGTTAGACTGGATGATGTCACACTACAGTCTGCTCTTAGACTAGATGATGTCACTACAGTCCACTGTCAGACTGGATGATGTCACACTACAGTCCACTGTTAGACTAGATGATGTCACTACAGTCCTCTGTTAGACTAGATGATGTCACTACAGTCCTCTGTTAGACTAGATTATGTCACTACAGTCCACTGTTAGACTAGATGATGTCACTACATTCCACTGTTAGACTAGATGATGTCACTACAGTCCACTGTTAGACTAGATGATGTCACACTACAGTCCTCTGTTAGACTAGATGATGTCACTACAGTCCACTGTTAGACTAGATGATGTCACACTACAGTCCACTGTTAGACTAGATTATGCCACTACAGTCCACTGTTAGACTAGATGATGTCACTACAGTCCACTGTTAGACTAGATGATGTCACTACAGTCAACTGTTAGACTAGATGATGTCACACTACAGTCCACTGTTAGACTAGATGATGTCACTACAGTCCACTGTTAGACTGGATGATGTCACACTACAGTCCACTGTTAGACTGGATGATGTCACACTACAGTCTGCTGTTAGACTAGATGATGTCACTACAGTCCACTGTCAGACTGGATGATGTCACACTACAGTCTGCTGTTAGACTAGATGATGTCACTACAGTCCACTGTTAGACTGGATGATGTCACACTACAGTCTGCTGTTAGACTAGATGATGTCACTACAGTCCACTGTCAGACTGGATGATGTCACACTACAGTCTGCTGTTAGACTAGATGATGTCACTACAGTACACTGTTAGACTGGATGATGTCACACTACAGTCTGCTCTTAGACTAGATGATGTCACTACAGTCCACTGTCAGACTGGATGATGTCACACTACGGTCTGCTTTTAGACTTCATCACACCAAGAAAATATCACATTTCTTATTTCTCTCTCTCTCTGTCTCTCTGGGTGATCAGGGAGTCGTTATGGCAATGGTCTTTATGGAGGCATGGGGTCAATAGAGTCAAGGTGTCCAAGGAGAGTCCCTGTCTGATCAAAGGACCCCAGATTTCCTCCAAACTGAGAAACCTCATTGAAGTAGCCAATTACCACACACACGCACACACACACGCACACACACACACACACACACCATTAACATGGTAAAAGAGAAACCATTTACAGGGAAGGAATCTGCATAAATGGCAGATAAATCAGGACACAGGGCTGAGGAGTGGAACTCTCAAACCTTTTCATTTTGGTTTAAAAGAAACTACTTTTAAAATGACTTTCAATCTCTGTCCTTCTCTCTCTGCCTCCTTCCCTCGCCTCCTCCCTCTCCCTCTCCTCCTCCTTCCCTCCCTCTCCCTCGCTTTCTCCCTCTCCCCCTCTCTCTCCCTCTCCCCCTCCCTCTCCCATCAATCATCATCAATCTTTAGCAGTGCTACATGCTATGCACGCACACACATAAACTGTAGACATTCTTTCTGTGTCTAATGTTGTTGAACGCTCGTTTCCCTGGTGTGGGTTGCCATCGGTAACGAGGTAGCATCTGGCTTCAGCTGCAACGCTTCCACCCTCCACAGACCAAGGTCACACACACACACACAGTGTTTTCATATGACTGAGACTGTGAGGGAGCGACAGAGATATCTAGTATTTAAAAAATGTAAAGTCAGAAGCTCTGGGTGAACTACTACCGCCAGTGGTCAGGTGTCCATCCACTATACACCATCCACCACCAGTATACACCATCCACCTCCATTATACACCATCCACCTCCAGTATACACCATCCACCTCCAGTATACACCATCCACCTCCAGTATACCCCATCCACCTCCAGTATACACCATCCACCTCCAGTATACACCATCCACCTCAAGTATACACCACCCAACTCCACTATACACCATCCACCTCCAGTATACACCATCCACCTCCAGTATACCCCATCCACCTCCAGTATACCCCATCCACCTCCAGTATACCCCATCCACCTCCAGTATACCCCATCCACCTCCAGTATACACCATCCACCTCCACTATACACCATCCACCTCCACTATACACTATCCACCTCCAGTATACACCATCCACCTCCAGTATACACCATCCACCTCCACTATACACCATCCACCTCCAGTATACACCATCCACCTCCAGTATACCCCATCCACCTCCAGTATACCCCATCAACCTCCACTATACACCATCTACCTCCAGTATACCCCATCCACCTCCAGTTACCCCATCCACCTCCACTATACACCATCCACCTCCAGTATACACCATCCACCTCCAGTATACACCATCCACCTCCACTATACACCACCCAACTCCACTATACACCATCCACCTCCAGTATACACCATCCACCTCCACTATACACCATCCACCTCCAGTATACACCATCCACCTCCAGTATACCCCATCCACCTCCAGTATACACCATCCACCTCCACTATACACCATCCACCTTCAGTATACACCATCCACCTCCAGTATACACCATCCACCTCCAGTATACACCATCCACCTCCACTATACACCATCCACCTCCAGTATACACCATCCACCTCCAGTATACCCATCCACCTCCAGTATACACCATCCACCTCCACTATACACCATCCACCTCCAGTATACACCATCCACCTCCAGTATACACCATCCACCTCCAGTATACACCATCCACCTCCACTATACACCATCCACCTCCAGTATACACCATCCACCTCCACTATACACCATCCACCTCCAGTATACACCATCCACCTCCAGTATACACCATCCACCTCAAGTATACACCATCCACCTCCACTATACACCATCCACCTCCAGTATACACCATCCACCTCCAGTATACCCCATCCACCTCCAGTATACCCTATCCACCTCCAGTATACACCATCCACCTCCAGTATACACCTTCCACCTCCAGTATACACCATCCACCTCCACTATACACCATCCACCTCCAGTATACACCATCCACCTCCACTATACCCTATCCACCTCCACTATACACTATCCACCTCCACTATACACCATCCACCTCCACTATACACCATCCACCTCCAGTATACCCATCCACCTCCACTATACACCATCCACCTCCACTATACACCATCCACCTCCACCATCCACCTCCACTATACACCATCCACCTCCACTATAAACCATCCACCTCCATTATACACCATCCACATCCACTATACACCATCCACCTCCATTATACACCATCCACCTCCATTATACAGCATCCACCATCAGTGTCTGCGGTGCCACTGCCACTGAATGTCCTGACAAGTCACTAGAATGTCTTGACAAGTCAGCATAATGTCCTGACAAGTCAGCAGAATGTCTTGACAAGTCACTAGAATGTCCTGACAAGTCACCAGAATGTCCTGGCAAGTCAGCAGAATGTCCTGCCAAGTCACTAGAATGTCCTGACAAGTCAGCAGAATGTCCTGACAAGTCACTAGAATGTCCTGACAAGTCACTAGAATGTCCTGACAAGTCACTAGAATGTCCTGACAAGTCACTAGAATGTCTTGACAAGTCAGCATAATGTCCTGACAAGTCACTAGAATGTCTTGACAAGTCACTAGAATGTCCTGACAAGTCACTAGAATGTCCTGACAAGTCAGCAGAATGTCCTGACAAGTCACCAGAATGTCTTGACAAGTCACCAGAATGTCTTGACAAGTCACCAGAATGTCCTGACAAGTCACTAGAATGTCCTGACAAGTCACCAGAATGTCCTGACAAGTCACTAGAATGTCCTGGCAAGTCACTGGAATGTACTGACAAGTCACTAGAATGTCCTGACAAGTCAACAGAATGTCCTGACAAGTCACTATAATGTACTGATAAGTCACTAGAATGTACTGACAAGTCAGCATAATGTCTTGACAAGCCACTATAATGTCCTGACAAGTCAGCATAATGTCTTGACAAGTCACCAGAATGTCCTGACAAGTCAGCATAATGTCCTGACAAGTCACTAGAATGTCCTGACAAGTCAGCATAATGTCCTGACAAGTCACTAGAATGTCCTGACAAGTCAACAGAATGTCCTGACAAGTCACTAGAATGTACTGACAAGTCACTAGAATGTACTGACAAGTCACTAGAATGTACTGACAAGTCACTAGAATGTCCTGACAAGTCAACAGAATGTCCTGACAAGTCACTAGAATGTCCTGACAAGTCAGCAGAATGTCCTGACAAGTCAGCATAATGTCCTGACAAGTCACTAGAATGTCCTAACAAGTCACTAGAATGTATTGACAAGTCAGCATAATGTCCTGACAAGTCACTAGAATGTCTTGACAAGTCACTAGAATGTCCTGACAAGTCACTAGAATGTCCTGACAAGTCAACAGAATGTCCTGACAAGTCACCAGAATGTCTTGACAAGTCACCAGAATGTCTTGACAAGTCACCAGATTGTCCTGACAAGTCACTAGAATGTCCTGACAAGTCACCAGAATGTCCTGACAAGTCACCAGAATGTCCTGACAAGTCACTAGAATGTCCTGACAAGTCACCAGAATGTCCTGACAAGTCACCAGAATGTCCTGACAAGTCACCAGAATGTCCTGACAAGTCACCAGAATGTCCTGACAAGTCACTAGAATGTCCTGACAAGTCACCAGAATGTCCTGACAAGTCAACAGAATGTCCTGACAAGTCACTAGAATGTACTGACAAGTCACTAGAATGTCCTGACAAGTCAACAGAATGTCCTGACAAGTCACTAGAATGTACTGACAAGTCACTAGAATGTACTGAGAAGTCACTAGAATGTACTGACAAGTCACTAGAATGTACTGACAAGTCACTAGAATGTACTGACAAGTCAGCACAATGTCTTGACAAGCCACTATAATGTCCTGACAAGTCAGCATAATGTCCTGACAAGCCACTATAATGTCCTGACAAGTCACTAGAATGTCCTGACAAGTCACTAGAATGTCCTGACAAGTCACTAGAATGTACTGACAAGTCAGCATAATGTCCTGACAAGTCACTATAATGTCCTGACAAGTCAGCATAATGTCCTGACAGGAAAATAATGACATTTTAGAAAAGTCAGGACTTTTACCATGTCCTGAATTTGTTAAAATGCTATTTTAGGTTTAAGGGTTAAGGCTAGGTTTAGGTTGAGGGTTAGGGGTTAGGTAAATAGGATTTTTTTTTCTCCCCAAAAAATCCTGAAAAATAATGTAAAAAAGCTGAGTGTGTGTATAATGTAATGTAATAGAAGTATAGCCTCAGCTGTAAAGCTACTGGTCTGTATCACATAGCAACACATCACCAACCTGCCTCACACATCCAGTCTAACAAACACCTTTCTCCCTCTCTTACTCACACACACACACACACACACTCTCTCTTACACACACACACACACACACTCTCTCTCTCTTACACACACACACACACACACACACACACACACACACACACACACACACACACACACACACACACACACACACACACCTACACTTACTCATACAAACTCACTCACACACACACGCACACACACACACACACACACACACACACACACACACACACACACGTGCACACGCACGCACACAGATTACCATGCTATGGCTAATGTCTAAAAAGCTTATGTAGAATCGCTCAGCTGCTTAAAGAGGGGGATGGTGGGAGAGAGAGAGAAAAGAGAGAGCCCAAGACAGAAAGAGGGAGAGATAGATTTAGAGAGAGGGGGAGAGAGATTTAGGGAGAGAGGGAGAGATAGATTTAGAGAGGGATGGAGAGAGAGGGAGAGGGGGAGGGAGAGAGAGAGGGGAGAGAGATTTAGGGAGAGAGGGAGAGAGATTTAGGGAGAGGGATGGTGAGAGAGGGAGAGAAAGGGAGACAGAGAGAGAGAAAGACACACAGAGAGACACAGAGACAGAGACAGAGAGACACAGAGACAGAGAGACAGAGACAGAGAGACAGAGGCAGAGAGACTGAGTGTAAAATAAATCTGTAAATGTAATCCAGGGAGGAAAAAGGGCCATCAGAGAAATTAGACAGTCCTAAAGCTGAAACGGGGTGTTTGCCATATGGCTGTGATTAGGGTGAGAGATGCTTAACACAGTGGAATGGACCGGCTGAACACTGTGGTTAGGGTGAGAGACGCTTAACACAGTGGAATGGACCGGCAGAACACTGTGGTTAGGGCGAGAAACGCTTAACACAGTGGAATGGACCGGCTCAACACTGTGGTTAGGGCGAGAAACGCTTAACACAGTGGAATGGACCGGCAGAACACTGTGGTTAGGGCGAGAAACGCTTAACACAGTGGAATGGACTGGCTCAATACTGTGGTTAGGGTGAGAGACGCCTAACACAGTGGAATGGACCGGCAGAACACTGTGGTTAGGGCGAGAAACGCTTAACACAGTGGAATGGACCGGCTCAACACTGTGGTTAGGGCGAGAAACGCTTAACACAGTGGAATGGACCGGCAGAACACTGTGGTTAGGGCGAGAAACGCTTAACACAGTGGAATGGACTGGCTCAATACTGTGGTTAGGGTGAGAGACGCCTAACACAGTGGAATGGACCGGCTCAACAGTGTGGTTAGGGCGAGAGACACTTAACACAGTGGAATGGACCGGCTCAACAGTGTGGTTAGGGCGAGAGACACTTAACACAGTGGAATGGACTGGCTCAACACTGTGGTTAGGGCGAGAGACACTTAACACAGTGGAATGGACCGGCTCAACAGTGTGGTTAGGGCGAGAGACACTTAACACAGTGGAATGGACTGGCTCAACACTGTGGTTAGGGCGAGAGACACTTAACACAGTGGAATGGACTGGCTCAATACTGTGGTTAGGGTGAGAGACGCCTAACACAGTGGAATGGGACCGGCTCAACAGTGTGGTTAGGGCGAGAGATGCTTAACACAGTGGAATGGACCGGCTCAACACTGTGGTTAGGGCGAGAGATGCTTAACACAGTGGAATGGACCGGCTCAACAGTGTGGTTAGGGTGAGAGATGCTTAACACAGTGGAATGGACCGGCTCAACACTGTGGTTAGGGCGAGAGATGCTTAACACAGTGGAATGGACCGGCTCAACAGTGTGGTTAGGGCGAGAAACGCTTAACACAGTGGAATGGACCGGCTCAACAGTGTGGTTAGGGCAAGAGACGCCTAACACAGTGGAATGGACCTGCTCAACAGTGTGGTTAGGGTGAGAGACGCCTAACACAGTGGAATGGACCGGCTCAACAGTGTGTGTTTGTGTGTTAACGGCCCAGCCAAAGTTACTTGAAAAACAACGTGGGGCGGAGGAACCTAAATTACTGATTAGAGATGGAGAGAAGAGGTTGGAGAGAGAGGGATGAGAGAGGATGGATAGAGAGAGAGGGGTGGATAGAGAGATGATGGATGGAGAGAGAGGGGTGGATGGAGAAAGAGATGGAGAGCTGCTGTCATCCTAACTAATACTGATTTATCTATTAAAGACACACTGCACTGAGAGTCCTCTACCAATACCCAACTCAGAGGCCTTGTAGTTAGAGAGTCCTCTACCAATACCCAACTCAGAGGCCTTGTAGTTAGAGAGTCCTCTACCAATACCCAACTCAGAGGCCTTGTAGTTAGAGAGTCCTCTACCAATACCCAACTCAGAGGCCTTGTAGTTAGAGAGTCCTCTACCAATACCCAACTCAGAGGCCTTGTAGTTAGAGTCCTCTACCAATACCCAACTCAGAGGCCTTGTAGTTAGAGAGTCCTCTACCAATACCCAACTCAGAGGCCTTGTAGTTAGAGAGTCCTCTACCAATACCCAACTCAGAGGCCTTGTAGTTAGAGAGTCCTCTACCAATACCCAACTCAGAGGCCTTATAGTTAGAGAGTCCTCTACCAATACCCAACTCAGAGGCCTTGTAGTTAGAGAGTCCTCTACCAATACCCAACTCAGAGGCCTTGTAGTTAGAGAGTCCTCTACCAATACCCAACTCAGAGGCCTTGTAGTTAGAGAGTCCTCTACCAATACCCAACTCAGAGGCCTTGTAGTTAGAGTCCTCTACCAATACCCAACTCAGAGGCCTTGTGGTTAGAGTCCTCTACCAATACCCAACTCAGAGGCCTTGTGGTTATAGTGTGCAAAGCTGTCATCAAGGCAAAGGGTTGCTACTTTGAAAAATATAAAATGCTTTTTTTATTTTAACACATTTGTGGTTACTACATGATTCCATGTGTGTTATTTCATAGTTTTGATGTCTTTACTATTATTCTACAATGTAGAAAATATTGAAAATAAAGAAAAACCTTTGAATGAGTAGGTGTGTCCACACTTTTGACTGGTACTATATATATATATATATATATATATATATATATATATATATATGTGTGCCATGGAATCGGTACATCTAAAATCTGTTGTGTTTGTGTCCTCCCAGATTGATGCTGAGAGAGGAGGCTCCCAGTGCTCCTCCTAAGAACATGGTAGCGTCGGGTCGAACCAACCAGTCTATCATGGTCCAGTGGCAGCCTCCCCCAGAACCACAGCTCAATGGAGTGCTCCGAGGATACGTACTCAGGTAGGAGGGGTACGAGTGTTGGAGCTAGATGCAGTAGATAGTAAATACTACAGTATTATCCCCCCCCCCAAAAAAAAACAATGGAGTAAAAACTACTGTAATGTCCACAAAAACACCAAACTTATTTTTTACTACAGTATTTAATTTGCATATGCCTTTTCCAATTCCCCTCCCACATATCCAAATGTGTGCCACCCATAAGTGAGAAACCTACAGGTTATAGTAAAGACCCCAGTCCTCCCTACAGAAAGGTTATAGTAAAGACCCCAGTCCTCCCTACAGACAGGTTATAGTAAAGACCCCAGTCCTCCCTACAGACAGGTTATAGTAAAGACCCCAGTCCTCCCTACAAACAGGTTACAGTAAAGACCCCAGTCCTCCCTACATACAGGTTACAGTAAAGACCCCAGTCCTCCCTACATACAGGTTATAGTAAAGACCCCAGTCCTCCCTACATACAGGTTATAGTAAAGACCCCAGTCCTCCCTACAGACAGGTTATAGTAAAGACCCCAGTCCTCCCTACAGACAGGTTATAGTAAAGACCCCAGTCCTCCCTACATACAGGCTATAGTAAAGACCCCAGTCCTCCCTACAGACAGGTTATAGTAAAGACCCCAGTACTCCCTACAGACAGGTTATAGTAAAGACCCCAATCCTCCCTACAGACAGGTTATAGTAAAGACCCCAGTCCTCCCTACAGACAGGTTATAGTAAAGACCCCAGTCCTCCCTACATACAGGTTATAGTAAAGACCCCAGTCCTCCCTACAGACAGGTTATAGTAAAGACCCCAGTACTCCCTACAGACAGGTTATAGTAAAGACCCCAGTCCTCCCTACAGACAGGTTATAGTAAAGACCCCAGTCCTCCCTACAGACAGGTTATAGTAAAGACCCCAGTCCTCCCTACATACAGGTTATAGTAAAGACCCCAGTCTTCCCTACAGACAGGTTATAGTAAAGACCCCAGTCCTCCCTACATACAGGTTATAGTAAAGACCCCAGTCCTCCCTACAGACAGGTTATAGTAAAGACCCCAGTCCTCCCTACAGACAGGTTATAGTAAAGACCCCAGTCCTCCCTACATACAGGTTATAGTAAAGACCCCAGTCCTCCCTACAGACAGGTTATAGTAAAGACCCCAGTCCTCCCTACAGACAGGTTATAGTAAAGACCCCAGTCCTCACTACATACAGGTTATAGTAAAGACCCCAGTCCTCCCTACAGACAGGCTATAGTAAAGACCCCAGTCCTCCCTACAGACAGGTTATAGTAAAGACCCCAGTACTCCCTACAGACAGGTTACAGTAAAGACCCCAGTCCTCCCTACATACAGGTTACAGTAAAGACCCCAGTCCTCCCTACAGACAGGTTATAGTAAAGACCCCAGTCCTCCCTACAGACAGGCTATAGTAAAGACCCCAGTACTCCCTACAGACAGGTTATAGTAAAGACCCCAGTCCTCCCTACATACAGGTTATAGTAAAGACCCCAGTCCTCCCTACATACAGGTTATGGTAAAGACCTCAGTCCTCCCTACATACAGGTTACGGTAAAGACCCCAGTCCTCCCTACAGACAGGTTATAGTAAAGACCCCAGTCCTCCCTACAGACAGGTTATAGTAAAGACCCCAGTCCTCCCTACATTCAGGTTACAGTAAAGACCCCAGTCCTCCCAAAATACAGGTTATAGTAAAGACCCCAGTCCTCCCTACATACAGGTTATAGTAAAGACCCCAGTCCTCCCTACAGACAGGTTATAGTAAAGACCCCAGTCCTCCCTACAGACAGGTTATAGTAAAGACCCCAGTCCTCCCTACAGACAGGTTATAGTAAAGACCCCAGTACACCCTACAGACAGGTTATAGTAAAGACCCCAGTCCTCCCTACAGACAGGTTATAGTAAAGACCCCAGTCCTCCCTACAGACAGGTTATAGTAAAGACCCCAGTACTCCCTACAGACAGGTTATAGTAAAGACCCCAGTCCTCCCTACAGACAGGTTATAGTAAAGACCCCAGTCCTCCCTACAGACAGGTTATAGTAAAGACCCCAGTCCTCCCTACATACAGGTTACAGTAAAGACCCCAGTCCTCCCTACAGACAGGTTATAGTAAAGACCCCAGTCCTCCCTACAGACAGGCTATAGTAAAGACCCCAGTACTCCCTACAGACAGGTTATAGTAAAGACCCCAGTCCTCCCTACATACAGGTTATAGTAAAGACTCCAGTCCTCCCTACATACAGGTTATGGTAAAGACCTCAGTCCTCCCTACATACAGGTTACGGTAAAGACCCCAGTCCTCCCTACAGACAGGTTATAGTAAAGACCCCAGTCCTCCCTACATTCAGGTTACAGTAAAGACCCCAGTCCTCCCAAAATGCAGGTTATAGTAAAGACCCCAGTCCTCCCTACATACAGGTTACAGTAAAGACCCCAGTCCTCCCTACAGACAGGCTATAGTAAAGACCCCAGTCCTCCCTACAGACAGGTTATAGTAAAGACCCCAGTCCTCCCTACAGACAGGCTATAGTAAAGACCCCATTACTCCCTACAGACAGGTTATAGTAAAGACCCCAGTCCTCCCTACAGACAGGCTATAGTAAAGACCCCAGTCCTCCCTACATACAGGTTATAGTAAAGACCCCAGTCCTCCCTACAGACAGGTTATAGTAAAGACCCCAGTCCTCCCTACAGACAGGTTATAGTAAAGACCCCAGTACTCCCTACAGACAGGTTATAGTAAAGACCCCAGTCCTCCCTACAGACAGGTTATAGTAAAGACCCCAGTCCTCACTACATACAGGTTATAGTAAAGACCCCAGTCCTCCCTACAGACAGGTTATAGTAAAGACCCCAGTCCTCCCTACATACAGGTTATAGTAAAGACCCCAGTCCTCCCTACAGACAGGTTATAGTAAAGACCCCAGTCCTCCCTACAGACAGGTTATAGTAAAGACCCCAGTCCTCCCTACAGACAGGTTATAGTAAAGACCCCAGTCCTCCCTACAGACAGGTTATAGTAAAGACCCCAGTCCTCCCTACAGACAGGTTATAGTAAAGACCCCAGTCCTCCCTACATACAGGTTATAGTAAAGACCCCAGTCCTCCCTACAGACAGGTTATAGTAAAGACCCCAGTCCTCCCTACAGACAGGTTATAGTAAAGACCCCAGTCCTCCCTACAGACAGGTTATAGTAAAGACCCCAGTCCTCCCTACAGACAGGTTATAGTAAAGACCCCAGTACTCCCTACAGACAGGTTATAGTAAAGACCCCAGTCCTCCCTACAGACAGGTTATAGTAAAGACCCCAGTCCTCCCTACAGACAGGTTATAGTAAAGACCCCAGTCCTCCCTACATTCAGGTTACAGTAAAGACCCCAGTCCTCCCAAAATACAGGTTACAGTAAAGACCCCAGTCCTCCCTACAGACAGGTTATAGTAAAGACCCCAGTCCTCCCTACAGACAGGTTATAGTAAAGACCCCAGTCCTCCCTACAGACAGGTTATAGTAAAGACCCCAGTACTCCCTACAGACAGGTTATAGTAAAGACCCCAGTCCTCCCTACAGACAGGTTATAGTAAAGACCCCAGTCCTCCCTACAGACAGGTTATAGTAAAGACCCCAGTCCTCCCTACATTCAGGTTACAGTAAAGACCCCAGTCCTCCCAAAATACAGGTTACAGTAAAGACCCCAGTCCTCCCTACAGACAGGTTATAGTAAAGACCCCAGTCCTCCCTACAGACAGGTTATAGTAAAGACCCCAGTCCTCCCTACATTCAGGTTACAGTAAAGACCCCAGTCCTCCCAAAATACAGGTTATAGTAAAGATCCCAGTCCTCCCTACATACAGGTTATAGTAAAGACCCCAGTCCTCCCTACAGACAGGTTATAGTAAAGACCCCAGTCCTCCCTACAGACAGGTTATAGTAAATACCCCAGTCCTCCCTACAGACAGGTTATAGTAAAGACCCCAGTACTCCCTACAGACAGGTTATAGTAAAGACCCCAGTCCTCCCTACAGACAGGTTATAGTAAAGACCCCAGTCCTCCCTACAGACAGGTTATAGTAAAGACCCCAGTACTCCCTACAGACAGGTTATAGTAAAGACCCCAGTCCTCCCTACAGACAGGTTATAGTAAAGACCCCAGTCCTCCCTAAAGACAGGTTATAGTAAAGACCCCAGTCCTCCCTACATACAGGTTATAGTAAAGACTCCAGTCCTCCCTACATACAGGTTATGGTAAAGACCTCAGTCCTCCCTACATACAGGTTACAGTAAAGACCCCAGTCCTCCCTACAGACAGGTTATATTAAAGACCCCAGTCCTCCCTACAGACAGGTTATAGTAAAGACCCCAGTCCTCCCTACATTCAGGTTACAGTAAAGACCCCAGTCCTCCCAAAATACAGGTTATAGTAAAGACCCCAGTCCTCCCTACATACAGGTTACAGTAAAGACCCCAGTCCTCCATACAGACAGGCTATAGTAAAGACCCCAGTCCTCCCTACAGACAGGTTATAGTAAAGACCCCAGTCCTCCCTACAGACAGGCTATAGTAAAGACCCCATTACTCCCTACAGACAGGTTATAGTAAAGACCCCAGTCCTCCCTACAGACAGGCTATAGTAAAGACCCCAGTCCTCCCTACATACAGGTTATAGTAAAGACCCCAGTCCTCCCTACATACAGGTTACAGTAAAGACCCCAGTCCTCCCTACAGACAGGTTATAGTAAAGACCCCAGTCCTCCCTACAGACAGGCTATAGTAAAGACCCCAGTACTCCCTACAGACAGGTTATAGTAAAGACCCCAGTCCTCCCTACATACAGGTTATAGTAAAGACTCCAGTCCTCCCTACATACAGGTTATGGTAAAGACCTCAGTCCTCCCTACATACAGGTTACGGTAAAGACCCCAGTCCTCCCTACAGACAGGTTATAGTAAAGACCCCAGTCCTCCCTACATTCAGGTTACAGTAAAGACCCCAGTCCTCCCAAAATGCAGGTTATAGTAAAGACCCCAGTCCTCCCTACATACAGGTTACAGTAAAGACCCCAGTCCTCCCTACAGACAGGCTATAGTAAAGACCCCAGTCCTCCCTACAGACAGGTTATAGTAAAGACCCCAGTCCTCCCTACAGACAGGCTATAGTAAAGACCCCATTACTCCCTACAGACAGGTTATAGTAAAGACCCCAGTCCTCCCTACAGACAGGCTATAGTAAAGACCCCAGTCCTCCCTACATACAGGTTATAGTAAAGACCCCAGTCCTCCCTACAGACAGGTTATAGTAAAGACCCCAGTCCTCCCTACAGACAGGTTATAGTAAAGACCCCAGTACTCCCTACAGACAGGTTATAGTAAAGACCCCAGTCCTCCCTACAGACAGGTTATAGTAAAGACCCCAGTCCTCACTACATACAGGTTATAGTAAAGACCCCAGTCCTCCCTACAGACAGGTTATAGTAAAGACCCCAGTCCTCCCTACATACAGGTTATAGTAAAGACCCCAGTCCTCCCTACAGACAGGTTATAGTAAAGACCCCAGTCCTCCCTACAGACAGGTTATAGTAAAGACCCCAGTCCTCCCTACAGACAGATTATAGTAAAGACCCCAGTCCTCCCTACAGACAGGTTATAGTAAAGACCCCAGTACTCCCTACAGACAGGTTATAGTAAAGACCCCAGTCCTCCCTACAGACAGGTTATAGTAAAGACCCCAGTCCTCCCTACAGACAGGTTATAGTAAAGACCCCAGTCCTCCCTACATACAGGTTACAGTAAAGACCCCAGTCCTCCCTACAGACAGGTTATAGTAAAGACCCCAGTCCTCCCTACAGACAGGCTATAGTAAAGACCCCAGTACTCCCTACAGACAGGTTATAGTAAAGACCCCAGTCCTCCCTACATACAGGTTATAGTAAAGACTCCAGTCCTCCCTACATACAGGTTATGGTAAAGACCTCAGTCCTCCCTACATACAGGTTACGGTAAAGACCCCAGTCCTCCCTACAGACAGGTTATAGTAAAGACCCCAGTCCTCCCTACATTCAGGTTACAGTAAAGACCCCAGTCCTCCCAAAATGCAGGTTATAGTAACGACCCCAGTCCTCCCTACATACAGGTTACAGTAAAGACCCCAGTCCTCCCTACAGACAGGCTATAGTAAAGACCCCAGTCCTCCCTACAGACAGGTTATAGTAAAGACCCCAGTCCTCCCTACAGACAGGCTATAGTAAAGACCCCAGTACTCCCTACAGACAGGTTATAGTAAAGACCCCAGTCCTCCCTACAGACAGGCTATAGTAAAGACCCCAGTCCTCCCTACATACAGGTTATAGTAAAGACCCCAGTCCTCCCTACAGACAGGTTATAGTAAAGACCCCAGTCCTCCCTACAGACAGGTTATAGTAAAGACCCCAGTACTCCCTACAGACAGGTTATAGTAAAGACCCCAGTCCTCCCTACAGACAGGTTATAGTAAAGACCCCAGTCCTCCCTACAGACAGGTTATAGTAAAGACCCCAGTCCTCCCTACATACAGGTTATAGTAAAGACCCCAGTCCTCCCTACAGACAGGTTATAGTAAAGACCCCAGTCCTCCCTACAGACAGGTTATAGTAAAGACCCCAGTCCTCCCTACAGACAGGTTATAGTAAAGACCCCAGTCCTCCCTACAGACAGGTTATAGTAAAGACCCCAGTCCTCCCTACAGACAGGTTATAGTAAAGACCCCAGTCCTCCCTACAGACAGGTTATAGTAAAGACCCCAGTCCTCCCTACAGACAGGTTATAGTAAAGACCCCAGTCCTCCCTACAGACAGGTTATAGTAAAGACCCCAGTCCTCCCTACAGACAGGTTATAGTAAAGACCCCAGTCCTCCCTACAGACAGGTTATAGTAAAGACCCCAGTCCTCCCTACAGACAGGTTATAGTTAAAGACCCCAGTCCTCCCTACAGACAGGTTATAGTAAAGACCCCAGTCCTCCCTACAGACAGGTTATAGTAAAGACCCCAGTCCTCCCTACAGACAGGTTATAGTAAAGACCCCAGTCCTCCCTACATTCAGGTTACAGTAAAGACCCCAGTCCTCCCAAAATACAGGTTACAGTAAAGACCCCAGTCCTCCCTACAGACAGGTTATAGTAAAGACCCCAGTCCTCCCTACAGACAGGTTATAGTAAAGACCCCAGTCCTCCCTACAGACAGGTATAGTAAAGACCCCAGTCCTCCCTACAGACAGGTTATAGTAAAGACCCCAGTCCTCCCTACAGACAGGTTATAGTAAAGACCCCAGTCCTCCCTACAGACAGGTTATAGTAAAGACCCCAGTCCTCCCTACATTCAGGTTACAGTAAAGACCCCAGTCCTCCCAAAATACAGGTTACAGTAAAGACCCCAGTCCTCCCTACAGACAGGTTATAGTAAAGACCCCAGTCCTCCCTACAGACAGGTTATAGTAAAGACCCCAGTCCTCCCTACATTCAGGTTACAGTAAAGACCCCAGTCCTCCCAAAATACAGGTTATAGTAAAGATCCCAGTCCTCCCTACATACAGGTTATAGTAAAGACCCCAGTCCTCCCTACAGACAGGTTATAGTAAAGACCCCAGTCCTCCCTACAGACAGGTTATAGTAAATACCCCAGTCCTCCCTACAGACAGGTTTATAGTAAAGACCCCAGTACTCCCTACAGACAGGTTATAGTAAAGACCCCAGTCCTCCCTACAGACAGGTTATAGTAAAGACCCCAGTCCTCCCTACAGACAGGTTATAGTAAAGACCCCAGTACTCCCTACAGACAGGTTATAGTAAAGACCCCAGTCCTCCCTACAGACAGGTTATAGTAAAGACCCCAGTCCTCCCTAAAGACAGGTTATAGTAAAGACCCCAGTCCTCCCTACATACAGGTTATAGTAAAGACTCCAGTCCTCCCTACATACAGGTTATGGTAAAGACCTCAGTCCTCCCTACATACAGGTTACAGTAAAGACCCCAGTCCTCCCTACAGACAGGTTATATTAAAGACCCCAGTCCTCCCTACAGACAGGTTATAGTAAAGACCCCAGTCCTCCCTACATTCAGGTTACAGTAAAGACCCCAGTCCTCCCAAAATACAGGTTATAGTAAAGACCCCAGTCCTCCCTACATACAGGTTACAGTAAAGACCCCAGTCCTCCATACAGACAGGCTATAGTAAAGACCCCAGTCCTCCCTACAGACAGGTTATAGTAAAGACCCCAGTCCTCCCTACAGACAGGCTATAGTAAAGACCCCATTACTCCCTACAGACAGGTTATAGTAAAGACCCCAGTCCTCCCTACAGACAGGCTATAGTAAAGACCCCAGTCCTCCCTACATACAGGTTATAGTAAAGACCCCAGTCCTCCCTACAGACAGGTTATAGTAAAGACCCCAGTACTCCCTACAGACAGGTTATAGTAAAGACCCCAGTCCTCCCTACAGACAGGTTATAGTAAAGACCCCAGTCCTCCCTACAGACAGGTTATAGTAAAGACCCCAGTCCTCCCTACATTCAGGTTACAGTAAAGACCCCAGTCCTCCCAAAATACAGGTTACAGTAAAGACCCCAGTCCTCCCTACAGACAGGTTATAGTAAAGACCCCAGTCCTCCCTACAGACAGGTTATAGTAAAGACCCCAGTCCTCCCTACATTCAGGTTACAGTAAAGACCCCAGTCCTCCCAAAATACAGGTTATAGTAAAGATCCCAGTCCTCCCTACATACAGGTTATAGTAAGGACCCCAGTCCTCCCTACAGACAGGTTATAGTAAAGACCCCAGTCCTCCCTACAGACAGGTTATAGTAAATACCCCAGTCCTCCCTACAGACAGGTTATAGTAAAGACCCCAGTACTCCCTACAGACAGGTTATAGTAAAGACCCCAGTCCTCCCTACAGACAGGTTATAGTAAAGACCCCAGTCCTCCCTACAGACAGGTTATAGTAAAGACCCCAGTACTCCCTACAGACAGGTTATAGTAAAGACCCCAGTCCTCCCTACAGACAGGTTATAGTAAAGACCCCAGTCCTCCCTACAGACAGGTTATAGTAAAGACCCCAGTCCTCCCTACATACAGGTTATAGTAAAGACCCCAGTCCTCCCTACAGACAGGTTATAGTAAAGACCCCAGTACTCCCTACAGACAGGTTATAGTAAAGACCCCAGTCCTCCCTACAGACAGGTTATAGTAAAGACCCCAGTCCTCCCTACAGACAGGTTATAGTAAAGACCCCAGTCCTCCCTACATACAGGTTATAGTAAAGACTCCAGTCCTCCCTACATACAGGTTATGGTAAAGACCTCAGTCCTCCCTACATACAGGTTACAGTAAAGACCCCAGTCCTCCCTACAGACAGGTTATATTAAAGACCCCAGTCCTCCCTACAGACAGGTTATAGTAAAGACCCCAGTCCTCCCTACATTCAGGTTACAGTAAAGACCCCAGTCCTCCCAAAATACAGGTTATAGTAAAGACCCCAGTCCTCCCTACATACAGGTTACAGTAAAGACCCCAGTCCTCCATACAGACAGGCTATAGTAAAGACCCCAGTCCTCCCTACAGACAGGTTATAGTAAAGACCCCAGTCCTCCCTACAGACAGGCTATAGTAAAGACCCCATTACTCCCTACAGACAGGTTATAGTAAAGACCCCAGTCCTCCCTACAGACAGGCTATAGTAAAGACCCCAGTCCTCCCTACATACAGGTTATAGTAAAGACCCCAGTCCTCCCTACAGACAGGTTATAGTAAAGACCCCAGTCCTCCCTACAGACAGGTTATAGTAAAGACCCCAGTACTCCCTACAGACAGGTTATAGTAAAGACCCCAGTCCTCCCTACAGACAGGTTATAGTAAAGACCCCAGTCCTCACTACATACAGGTTATAGTAAAGACCCCAGTCCTCCCTACAGACAGGTTATAGTAAAGACCCCAGTCCTCCCTACATACAGGTTATAGTAAAGACCCCAGTCCTCCCTACAGACAGGTTATAGTAAAGACCCCAGTCCTCCCTACAGACAGGTTATAGTAAAGACCCCAGTCCTCCCTACATACAGGTTATAGTAAAGACCCCAGTCCTCCCTACAGACAGGTTATAGTAAAGACCCCAGTCCTCCCTACAGACAGGTTATAGTAAAGACCCCAGTCCTCCCTACAGACAGGTTATAGTAAAGACCCCAGTCCTCCCTACAGACAGGTTATAGTAAAGACCCCAGTACTCCCTACAGACAGGTTATAGTAAAGACCCCAGTCCTCCCTACAGACAGGTTATAGTAAAGACCCCAGTCCTCACTACATACAGGTTATAGTAAAGACCCCAGTCCTCCCTACAGACAGGTTATAGTAAAGACCCCAGTCCTCCCTACATACAGGTTATAGTAAAGACCCCAGTCCTCCCTACAGACAGGTTATAGTAAAGACCCCAGTCCTCCCTACAGACAGGTTATAGTAAAGACCCCAGTCCTCCCAAAATACAGGTTATAGTAAAGACCCCAGTCCTCCCTACATACAGGTTACAGTAAAGACCCCAGTCCTCCCTACAGACAGGCTATAGTAAAGACCCCAGTCCTCCCTACAGACAGGTTATAGTAAAGACCCCTTTTCCTCCCTACAGACAGGCTATAGTAAAGACCCCAGTCCTCCCTACATACAGGTTATAGTAAAGACCCCAGTCCTCCCTACAGACAGGTTATAGTAAAGACCCCAGTACTCCCTACAGACAGGTTATAGTAAAGACCCCAGTACTCCCTACAGACAGGTTATAGTAAAGACCCCAGTCCTCCCTACATACAGGTTATAGTAAAGACCCCAGTCCTCCCTACAGACAGGTTATAGTAAAGACCCCAGTCCTCCCTACAGACAGGTTATAGTAAAGACCCCAGTCCTCCCTACAGACAGGTTATAGTAAAGACCCCAGTCCTCCCTACATACAGGTTATAGTAAAGACCCCAGTCCTCCCTACAGACAGGCTATGTGGAAAATGTGTCTTTTAAGTATTTCTCCAGTAGGTTTCCTCAAGTAAAAAGCCTCCAATTCTATGTCAAAGATAATGCAACAAAAACACTACATTAGTTACTATAGTATATGTTACAGTTTTCTTTTACTACAGTAAGTATACCATAGATACCTATAAATACTACAGTATACTACAATCTGCAAAAACACTACATTAGTTACTATATACCCCCTGTTTATAGCCCCATTATTGTTAAGCCATTTTCTTGTGTTACCTTTTGATTATTTTTAATTTTTATTTACTTTAATTTATTTAGTAAATATTTTCTTAATTCTACTTCTTGAACTGCATTGTTGTTTAAGGGCTTTTTGTAAGCATTTCACGGTAAGGTCTACACCTGTTGTGTTCGGCACATGTGACAAATACAGTTTGATTTCATTTGATTTATAGTATATGCTACAGTTTTTTTTTACTACTGTAATTATACTTTAGATGCCTGTAAGTACTACAGTATCCTACAGTACACTATAGTAAATAGTGTCGAGTTTCTTTGCAAAGCTTTAGTGAGAGAGAGAGAGAGAGAGAGAGAGAGAGAGAGAGAGAGAGAGAGAGAGAGAGAGAGAGAGAGAGAGAGAGAGAGAGAGAGAGAGAGAGAGAGAGAGGAAAGTGTCACTACTTCCGCCGAAGTCGGTCCCTCTTCTTGTTGGGCGGCATTCGGCTTCACCGGCCTTCTAGCTGATCCATCGCTGATCCACTTTTCATTTTCCATTTGTTTTGTCTTTGTCTTACACACCTGGTTTCACTCACCCAATTACTTGTTCATTATTTAACCCTCTGTTCTCCCATGTTTGTTTGTTTGGGTGATTGTTTGTTGTAAATCGGTCCGTTATTGTGGGCTCGCTATATTGCTTTGTATTTGTGTAATTTGAGTGAAGTACGTTGATTACTCATATCTGCTGTCCTGCTCCTGACTCTCTACACCAGCTACACACAGGATCATTACAGAGAGAGAGAGAGAGAGAGGAGAGAGAGAGAGAGAGAGAGAGAGAGAGAGAGAGGAGAGAGAGAGAGAGAGAGAGAGAGAGAGAGAGAGAGAGAGACGGAGAGAGAGAGGGAGAGACGGAGAGAGAGAGGGAGAGACAGAAGGAGAGAGAGAGAGAGGGAGAGACAGAGGGAGAGAGAGAGAGAGAGGGAGAGACAGAGAGAGAGAGAGACCATGTCCTCTATGCCATTGGTATTGTCCATTGTATGGCTATTTTGACCCTTAATTATTGTTGTTACTGATTGTCCCGTTGATAATTTAGATTATTATTATTAAATGAATCACTTAATTTCCAAAGTACGTTTTGGCAATATGTACATTGTTACGTCACGCCAATAAACCGTGTGTGTGTGTGTGTGTGTGTGTGTGTGTGTGTGTGTGTGTGTGTGTGTGTGTGTGTGTGTGTGTGTGTGTGTAGGTATCGTCTGGCAGGTCTACCAGGAGAGTACCAAGAGAAGAATATCTCTAGTCCAGAGACTAACTACTGTCTACTATCAGACCTCATTATCTGGACTCAGTATCAGATACAACTGGCTGCTTATACTGCTGCAGGCCTGGGGGAATATAGTACTGCTGTTACTGAGTACACACTACAGGGAGGTAGGTACTATACACTATATACACTATACACTGCTGCAGGCCTGGGGGAATATAGTGCTGCTGTTACTGAGTACACACTACAGGGAGGTAGGTACTATACACTATATACACTATACACTGCTGCAGGCCTGGGGGATTATAGTACTGCTGTTACTGAGTACACACTACAGGGAGGTAGGTACTATACACTATATACACTATACACTGCTGCAGGCCTGGGGGAATATAGTACTGCTGTTACTGAGTACACACTACAGGGAGGTAGGTACTATACACTATATACACTATACACTGCTGCAGGCCTGGGGGAATATAGTACTGCTGTTACTGAGTACACACTACAGGGAGGTAGGTACTATACACTATATACACTATACATTGCTGCAGGCCTGGGGGAATATAGTGCTGCTGTTACTGAGTACACACTACAGGGAGGTAGGTACTATACACTATACACTGCTGCAGGCCTGGGGGAATACAGTACTGCTGTTACTGAGTACACACTACAGGGAGGTAGGTACTATACACTATATACACTATACACTGCTGCAGGCCTGGGGGAATATAGTACTGCTGTTACTGAGTACACACTACAGGGAGGTAGGTACTATACACTATATACACTATACACTGCTGCAGGCCTGGGGGAATATAGTGCTGCTGTTACTGAGTACACACTACAGGGAGGTAGGTACTATACACTATATACACTATACACTGCTGCAGGCCTGGGGGAATATAGTACTGTTGTTACTGAGTACACACTACAGGGAGGTAGGTACTATACACTATATACACTATACACTGCTGCAGGCCTGGGGGAATATAGTACTGCTGTTACTGAGTACACACTACAGGGAGGTAGGTACTATACACTATACACTATACACTGCTGCAGGCCTGGGGGAATATAGTACTGTTGTTACTGAGTACACACTACTGGGAGGTAGGTACTATACACTATATACACTATATACTGCTGCAGGCCTGGGGGAATATAGTACTGCTGTTACTGAGTACACACTACAGGGAGTTTTAATTTGACCCTGATTCTCACAGCGGGAATGTAATCTTGCAGCAACAGGAAGTTTGAAATATTATGTGGATTTTCATTCATGGACATTTTTGTAGGAGTTGATACAATCAAGTCAGACATTTTATAGTGGAAATGAGAACATTTAGAAGCCTGGGCTTCAGGAACATTCTCTGAGACAACAGAGTGGTCAGATTCTGATAATACATCCCCTGTATACACACACACACACACACACACACACACACACACACACACACACACACACACACACACACACACACACATACACACACACATACACACACACACATCGACTATACATACACACACTGCCACGGGTTACACCCCCTGAACTTTGTCTGGGCTCTGATTGGTTAAAATGACCATGACTGCATTCCTTAACCCTGCCTTGCCGTAACACTGCCTTTGCAGAGAGAGCGAGAGAGAGAGAGAGCAAGAGAGAGAGAGAGAGCGCGAGAGAAAGAGAGAGAGAGAGACATGTAGAGAGAGAGAGGGAGAGAGAGAGAGACATGTAGAGAGAGAGAGACATGTAGAGAGAGAGACATGTAGAGAGAGAGAGAGAGAGAGAGAGAGCGAGACATGTAGAGAGAGCGAGAGAGAGAGACATGTAGAGAGAGAGAGGTAGAGAGAGAGAGAGAGAGAGGACAGTCAGTCTGAGTGAGTGAAAGGGCAGTAGATCAATAAATCTAGTTCTAACTGGTATTGTTCCCTCTCCATTAAAACATTACCAAAGACAGTTATACACACTCAGTGTGACTCTAGATGAGGTGGTGTATAGAGGCTGGGGAGAGAAGCTTGTTCATTAAATTAATGTGGTTTGATGAGAGGGGCCGCAGTAAACCGGACACACACACACACACACACACACACACACACGCACACACACAGACACACAGATCTCTTCATGACTGTGAGCTTGACAACCCCACTTCAGTGGTGTAGAGCAGGATTTCCCTTCCTGGTTCCTCCTGAGGATAGGATGTAGTGTCCACTGTGCTGCTGTGCTGGTGTAGAGCAGTGCTGCTGAGGCCCAAGAGGACACAGCATGGCAGGGGAGAGAGAACATCTTAACATCCATTAAACCTCTCCTTTTCCTCTTAATATATCTATCAGACTTTCATTACACTAGGTTAATAGAGGGAGTTTACACTAGGTTAATAGAGGGAGTTTACACTATGTTAATAGAGGGAGTTTACACTAGGTTAATAGAGGGAGTTTACAATAGGTTAATAGAGGGAGTTTACACTATATTCATAGAGGGAGTTTACACTATGTTAATAGAGGGAGTTTACACTAGGTTATAGATTCATAGAGGGAGTTTACACTAGGTTAATAGAGGGAGTTTACACTAGGTTAATAGATTCATAGAGGGAGTTTACACTATCTTCATAGAGGGAGTTTACACTAGGTTTATATAGAGAGTTTACACTATATTCATACAGGGAGTTTACACTATGTTAGTAGAGGGAGTTTAAGCTAGAGGGAGTTTATGCTATATTATTAAAGGGAGTTTACCCTATATTATTAGAGGGAGTTTACACTAGAGGGAGTTTACGCTATATTATTAGAGGGAGTTTACACTATATTATTAGAGGGAGTTTACACTAGAGGGATTTTACACTAGAGGGAGTTTACACTATATTATTAGAGGGAGTGTACGCTATATTATTAGAGGGAGTTTACACAATATTATTAGAGGGAGTTTACACTAGAGGGAGTTTACACTAGAGGGAGTTTACATGATATTATTAGAGGGAGTTTATGCCATATTATTAGAGGGAGTTTACACTAGATGGAGTTTACACTATATTATTAGAGGGAGTTTACGCTATATTATTAGAGGGAGTTTACACTAGAGGGAGTTTACACCAGAGGGAGTTTACCCTATATTATTAGAGGGAGTTTACGCTATATTATTAGAGGGAGTTTACACTAGAGGGAGTTTACACCAGAGGGAGTTTACCCTATATTATTAGAGGGAGTTTACACTGGAGGGAGTTTACAGTAGAGGGAGTTCACATCATTTTCTTAGAAGTGTAATTTATTTTCAAATGAGTGATGGGAAGTGAACAAGTGCACACTTCAGGAGAAATTATAGGTTGTTGGGATGCAACCAGAGTGTGTGTGTCCGACGTGTCCTCTTCCTGTCTCTCTCTGTGTCTCTCCAGTCCCCACAGCACCCCCTCAGGCTGTAGAGGTAACAGCAGTCAGCTCCTCCACAATCAGATTCACCTGGAACCCTCCGCCTCAGCAGTTCATCAACGGGATCAACCAGGGATACAAGGTAGGAAACAGTCAATCAACCAGAGATACAAGGTAGGAAACAGTCAATCAACCAGGGATACAAGGTAGGAAACAGTCAATCAACCAGAGATACAAGGTAGGAAACAGTCAATCAACCAGGGATACAAGGTAGAAACAGTCAATCAACCAGAGATACAAGGTAGGAAACAGTCAATCAACCAGGGATACAAGGTAGGAAACAGTCAATCAACCAGGGATACAAGGTAGAAACAGTCAATCAACCAGAGATACAAGGTAGGAAACAGTCAATGAACCAGAGATACAAGGTAGGATCCAGTCAATCAACCAGAGACAGGGTTAGGGTTAAGGTTAGCCCAGGGTTAGGGTTAGGGTTAGCTGAGGGTAACAATTAGGGTTATCCCAGTTTTAGGGTTAGCCCAGGGTTAGGGTTAGCCGAGGGTAAGGATTAGGGTTATCCCAGTATTAGGGTTAGCCCAGGGTTAGGGTTAGCCCAGGGTAAGGATTAGGGTTATCCCAGTTTTAGGTTTAGTCCTGGGTAAGGGTTAGCACATGGTTAGGGTTAGGTTAGGGTTAGCCCACATTGTTCAGGATGTGTATGTTCATGTTTTTCTGAAACATCTCCCCACTCTCTCTCTCGCCTCCCCCTCTCTCCCCCTTCTCCTCCCCTCTCTTTCTCCCCCTTCTCCTCTTCTCTCTCTCCCCCCTCTCTCCTCCCCTCTCCCCTCTCTCTCCCCTCTCTCTTTTCCCCTCTCCCCTCTCTCTCCCCTCTTTCTCCCCTCTCCTCCCCTCTCTCTCCCCCTCTCTCCTCCCCTCTCCCCTCTCTCCTCCCCTCTCTCCCCCCTCTCTCTCCCCTCTCTCTCCTCTCTCTCTCTCTCCCCTCTCCCCTCTGTCATCCCCTCTGTCCTCCCCTCTCTCTCTCCTCTCTCCCCTCTCTCTCCCCTCTCTCTCCTCCCCTCTCTCTCCCCTCTTTCTCCCTTCTCTCTTTCCTCTCTCTCTCTTCTCTATTCTCTCTCTCTCCCCTCACCCCTCTATCTTGCCCTCTCTCTCATTCAGTTGCTAGTCTGGCCGGAGCACTCCCCCGAAGCTGTAACCATAGTGACCATCACCCCCGACTACCCCGGTTCCCGCCTCACCGGATTGGTTGTTGGACTCATGAAGTACACCTGGTATCTAGGCTCCGCCCTCTGCTTCACCACGCCCGGCAATGGACCCAAGAGCCCTCCCATACTGCTACAGACACACGAAGACAGTACGCACACACACACACACACACACACACACACTTCTCTCTCCCTCTCTCCCCCCTTCTCTTTCCCTCTATCGCCCTTCTCTCCCCCCTTCTCTCTCCCTCTCTGGGATTGGGGTATTGTACAATAGATATTGATTGGGTGTAGGGTGTGTATCAGGGTTAACAGTGGGTATAATTCATGTACAATAGATATTGATTGGGTGTAGGGTGTGTATCAGGGTTAACGGTGGGTATAATTCATGTACAATAGATATTGATTGGGTGTAGGGTGTGTATCAGGGTTAACGGTGGGTATAATTCATGTACAATAGATATTGATTGGGTGTAGGGTGTGTATCAGGGTTAACGGTGGGTATAATTCATGTACAATAGATATTGATTGGGTGTAGGGTGTGTATCAGGGTTAACGGTGGGTATAATTCATGTACAATCGATATTGATTGGGTGTAGGGTGTGTATCAGCGTTAACGGTGGGTATAATTCATGTACAATAGATATTGATTGGGTGTAGGGTGTGTATCAGGGTTAACGGTGGGTATAATTCATGTACAATAGATATTGATTGGGTGTAGGGTGTGTATCAGGGTTAACGGTGGGTATAATTCATGTACAATAGATATTGATTGGGTGTAGGGTGTGTATCAGGGTTAACGGTGGGTATAATTCATGTACAATAGATATTGATTGGGTGTGTGTGCTTGTGTGTGTACAGCACCAGGTCCGGTGGGTCACTTGAGCTTCACTGAGATCCTGGACACGTCTCTGAGAGTGAGCTGGGCAGAGCCTAAAGACAAGAACGGCATCATCACAGGTGAGATGGAACACTGGTACTCTAGACCCTGCTCTAGAACTACAACACTAGAACCCTTCTCTAGAACTACAACACTAGAACTATACTCTAGAACTACAACACTAGAACTATACTCTAGAACTACAACACTAGAACCCTGCTCTAGAACTACAACACTAGAACCCTTCTCTAGAACTACAACACTAGAACTATACTCTAGAACTACAACACTAGAACCCTGCTCTAGAACTACAACACTAGAACCCTTCTCTAGAACTACAACACTAGAACTATACTCTAGAACTACAACACTAGAACCCTTCTCTAGAACTACAAAACCAGAATTATACTCTAGAACTACAACACTAGAACTATACTCTAGAACTACAACACTAGAACTATACTCTAGAACTACAACACTAGAACTATACTCTAGAGCTACAACACCAGAACTGTACTCTAGAACTACAACACTAGAACTATACTCTAGAACTACAACACTAGAACTATATTCTAGAACTACAACATTAGAACTCTGCTCTAGAACTACAACATTAGAACTATACTCTACAACTACAACATTAGAACTATACTCTACAACTACAACACTAGAACTATACTCTAGAACTACAACATTAGAACTATACTCTACAACTACAACATTAGAACTATACTCTAGAACTACAACACTAGAACTATACTCTAGAACTACAACACCAGAACTGTACTCTAGAACTACAACACTAGAACTATACTCTAGAACTACAACACTAGAACTATACTCTATAACTACAACATTAGAACTCTGCTCTAGAACTACAACATTAGAACTATACTCTACAACTACAACATTAGAACTATACTCTAGAACTACAACATTAGAACTCTGCTCTAGAACTACAACATTAGAACTATACTCTACAACTACAACATTAGAACTATACTCTAGAACTAGAACTATACTCTAGAACTACAACACTAGAACTATACTCTAGAACTACAACATTAGAACTCTGCTCTAGAACTACAACATTAGAACTATACTCTACAACTACAACATTAGAACTATACTCTAGAACTACAACACTAGAACTATACTCTAGAACTACAACATTAGAACTATACACTAGAACTACAACACTAGAACTATACTCTAGAACTACAACATTAGAACTATACACTAGAACTACAACACTAGAACTATACTCTAGAACTACAACACTAGAACTATACTCTAGAACTACAACATTAGAACTCTGCTCTAGAACTATAACACTAGAACTATACACTAGAACTACAACACTAGAACCCTTCTCTAGAACTACAACACTAGAACTCTGCTCTAGAACTAAATGTATTTTCTCGTTCCATGGCACTGTGTGCTCACGTAGGCCTAAATGTGTTTATGAATAACGTCTATACAACGTCTATACAATACAACATCTATACAACATCTATACAACGTCTATACAACGTCTATACAATACAACATCTATACAACATCTATACAACGTCTATACAACGTCTATACAATAGAACGTCTATACAACGTCTATACAACGTACTAGGCTCCTGTCAGTTGTAGCGTTGCCTATGTGAGGCAGATTCTCAAAACAATCCTCTGTTGATATGGCATTATAGAAGGACTGAGTTTGGACGAGCCTGTCTTTGGTAATTGGACAAGGGGCGCTCTTTGAAAAGGGGGATGGATAGCCTACTTGAACAAGTGAAATGCAGGTATGTGACTTGTGAATAATGAAAAGGCAAAATGATGTGTCAAAGCTGCTCTCAGAAGACCATTTAAAACCCCCTTAATCCAATTAAGCGAAATGGCAAGAAACCAATATTTATTTTGTGTTTCTAAATAGAAGATGAATCATCATAAAATACACGTCTCTCCTAACATGGGCACTGTGTATAGGCTGTGCTTCACAATACACACAATCATCAACTGTGTATAGGCTGTGCTTCACAATACACACAATCATCAACTGTGTATAGGCTGTGCTTCACAATACACACATTCATCAACTGTGTATAGGCTGTGCTTCACAATACACACAATCATCAACTGTGTATAGGCTGTGCTTCACAATACACACCATCATCAACTGTGTATAGGCTGTTCTTCACAATACACACAATCATCAACTGTGTATAGGCTGTGCTTCACAATACACACAATCATCAACTGTATATAGGCTGTCCTTCACAATACGCACAATCATCAACTGTATATAGGCTGTCCTTCACAATACACACAATCATCAACTGTGTATAGGCTGTGTTTCACAATACACACAATCATCAACTGTGTATAGGCTGTGCTTCACAATACACACCATCATCAACTGTGGATAGGCTGTGCTTCACAATACACACAATCATCAACTGTGTATAGGCTGTGCTTCACAATACACACAATCATCAACTGTGTCACCATTAAGACCTACTTTTTGTGGGTCTTAAAAAACTTGCCATTGACGCTTCATGAAATGATCACCGCTGCACTTGTTTTTAAGGACACACCTCAAATATTGCCACCCACCCCACCCACCTCAGCGCAAGCGAGCTGACAGGTAAATTGCAGAACCTGCCGTTACAGCAGGAAAATACCAGTGCACCAGTTTTTACATGATGAAATTGCAAACTAACGTTTGCACCCGCTGAAAATAGAGCCTAGACCTCTACTCTGCTCAAGAACTACAACACTACACTAGAACTCTTACCTGGTTTACTGTAGAACTACAGCACTAGTGTAACCAATGTGAAATGGCTAGCTAGTTAGCGGGGTGCGCGCTAATAGCGTTTCAATCGGTGACGTCACTCGCTCTGAGACCTTGAAGTAGTTGTTCCCCGTGCTCTGCAAGGGCTGTGGCTTTTGTGGAACGATGGGTAACGATGCTTCGGCGGTGGCTGTTGTCTATGTGTGCAGAGGGTCTCTGGTTCGAGCCCAGGTAGGGGTGAGGAAAGGGACGGAAGCTATTCTGTTATACTAGGACTCTACTCTGTTCTAGAACTAGAACACCGGAACTTTAATTTACTGTAGAACTACACCACTAAAACTCTATTCTATTCTAGAACTAGAATTCTACTTTACTCTAGAACTACACCACTAAAACTATATTCTACTCTAGAACTACAACACTAGAACTCTACTTTGGTCTAGAACTACAACACTAGAACGTTATTCCACTCTAGAACTACAACACTAGAACTCTATTCTACTCTAGAACTACAACACTAGAACTATACTCTCGTCTAGAATGAGAAAATTGGAACACTACTCTGCTCTAGAACTAGAACACTAGAACTCTTACCTGGTTTACTGTAGAGCTACAGCACTAGGACTCTAGTCAGCTCTAGAACTGGATCACTAGAACTCTACTCTCCACTAGAACTACATCACTACAACTCTACTCTGCTCTGAAACTAGAACACTAGAACATTAGAACCTGTCTCTAGAACTATAACACTAGAACTCTACCCTGCTGTAGAACTACAACACCAGAACTCTACTCTGGTCTAGAACAAGAACACTGGAACTCTACTCTGGTCGAAAAGAAGAACAATGGAACTCTACTTTGCTCTAGAACTACAACACTAGAACTCTAAACTGCTCTAGAACTACAACATAATAGTCAGTGTATTGTTTTATTAAATAATGAATATTTAGGATTCCTCTAACTTATATCAGACCTCTAACTTATATCAGAGCTCTAACTTATATCAGACCTCTAACTTATATCAGACCTCTAACTTATATCAGACCTCTGACTTATATCAGACCTCTAACTTATATCAGACCTCTGACTTATATAACTTATATCAGACCTCTAACTTATATCAGACCTCTAACTTATATCAGACCTCTAACTTATATCAGACCTCTAACTTATATCAGACCTCTAACTTATATCAGACCTCTAACTTATATAACTTATATCAGACCTCTATCTTATATCAGACCTCTAACTTATATCAGACCTCTAACTTATATAACTTATATCAGACCTCTAACTTATATCAGACCTCTAACTTATATCAGACCTCTAACTTATATCTTATATCAGACCTCTAACTTATATCAGACCTCTAACTTATATCAGACCTCTAACTAATATCAGACCTCTGACTTATATCAGACCTTTAACTTATATAACTTATATCAGACCTCTGACTTATATCAGACCTCTAACTTATATCAGACCTCTAACTTATATCAGACCTCTAACTTATATCAGACCTCTAACTTATATCTTATATCAGACCTCTAACTTATATCAGACCTCTAACTTATATCAGACCTCTGACTTATATCAGACCTCTAACTTATATCAGACCTCTAACTTATATCTTATATCAGACCTCTAACTTATATCAGACCTCTAACTTATATCAGACCTCTAACTAATATCAGACCTCTGACTTATATCAGACCTTTAACTTATATAACTTATATCAGACCTCCAACTTATATCAGACCTCTGACTTATATCAGACCTTTAACTTATATAACTTATATCAGACCTCTGACTTATATCAGACCTCTAACTTATATCAGACCTCTAACTTATATCAGACCTATAACTTATATCAGACCTCTAACTTATATCAGACCTCTAACTTATATCAGACCTCTAACTTATATCAGACCTCTGACTTATATCAGACCTCTAACTTATATCAGACCTCTGACTTATATCAGACCTCTAACTTATATCAGACCTCTAACTTATATCAGACCTCTAACTTATATCTTATATCAGACCTCTAACTTATATCAGACCTCTATCTTATATCAGACCTCTAACTTATATCAGACCTCTAACTTATATCAGACCTCTAACTTATATCAGACCTCTAACTTATATCAGACCTCTAACTTATATCAGACCTCTAACTTATATCAGACCTCTAACTTATATCAGACCTCTAACTTATATCAGACCTTTATCTTATATCAGACCTCTAACTTATATCTTATATCAGACCTCCAACTTATATCAGACCTCCAACTTATATCAGACCTCTGACTTATATCAGACCTCTAACTTATATCAGACCTCTAACTTATATCAGACCTTTATCTTATATCAGACCTCTGACTTATATCAGACCTCTAACTTATATCAGACCTCTGACTTCCATCATGTGCACATTCAGATAGTCTTGTCCATCTATGCCTACTGTCCCCTCGTATACCTTGTCTGGCAACATTGATATTGTGTCAGATAGTAACCAATACCAGACATAATTAACCATATAGGCTATAAAGCCTTGGCTTCAGGTTAAACAATGTACAGCTCTGATTTTCTCCCCATTAGAACTGTCAAGGGGGGTAGATAAAAGTGGTTTCATTGACAAGGGTAGAATTGGAGCTTTCCAGAAATGCCAGAAGTATTACTGTACTCCTAGTAGTCAACAAATAGCATTAGTGTTTCCCACAGGAAAAAAGTAACCACAACTTACATTTGCGGACCGCGGCGCGAGAGCTGCAACACAGATGAATGAAAAACAACACAGATGAATGATTAACAACACAGATGAATGATTAACAACACAGATGAATGATTAACAACACAGATGAATGAATAACAACACAGATGAATGAATAACAACACTGGAACACTAAATTACTTAGCTCTAGAACACTAAAGTACTTATCTCAAGAACTAGAACACTAAAGTAATTAGCTCTAGAACTAGAACACTAAAGTACTTAGCTCTAGAACTAGAACACTAAATTACTTAGCTCTAGAACACTAAAGTACTTAGCTCTAGAACTAGAACACTAAAGTAGTTAGCTCTAGAACTAGAACACTAAAGTACTTAGGTCTAGAACTAGAACACAAAATTACTTAGCTCTAGAACACTAAAGTACTTAGCTCTAGAACTAGAACACTAAAGTAGTTAGCTCTAGAACACTAAAGTACTTAGCTCTAGAACGAAAACACTAAAGTACTTAGCTCTAGAACTAGAACACTAAAGTACTTAGCTCTAGAACTAGAACACTAAAGTACTTAGCTCTAGAATACTAAAGTACTTAGCTCTAGAACTAGAACACTAAAGTACTTAGCTGTAGAACTAGAACACTAAAGTACTTAGCTCTAGAATACTAAAGTACTTAGCTCTAGAATACTAAAGTACTTAGCTCTAGAACTAGAACACAAAATTACTTAGCTCTAGAACACTAAAGTACTTAGCTCTAGAACTAGAACACGAAATTACTTAGCTCTAGAACACTAAAGAACTTAGCTCTAGAACTAGAACACAAAATTACTTAGCTCTAGAACACTAAAGTACTTAGCTCTAGAACTAGAACACTAAAGTACGTAGCACTAGAACTAGAACACTAAATTACTTAGCTCTAGAACACTAAAGTAGTTGTCTCTAGAACTAGAACACTAAAGTAGTTAGCTCTAGAACTAGAACACTAAAATACTTAGCTCTAGAACTAGAACACTAAAGTAGTTAGCTCTAGAACTAGAACACTAAAGTACTTAGCTCTAGAACTAGAACACGGAATTACTTAGCTCTAGAACACTAAAGTAGTTAGCTCTAGAACTAGAACACTAAAATACTTAGCTCTAGAACTAGAACACTAAAATACTTAGCTCTAGAACCTCGACACTAAAGTAGTTAGCTCTAGAACAATAACTAGTGAAACGTAGTCTACTCTGTCCTCTCTCTGTGAAGTAGTGATGTTTCATCTGTTGTTATGCTCTGTATGACAGCCCTGCTGCTTCTCTTCACATTAACTATCACTCACACACACGCACGCACACACACGCACGCACGCGCACGCACGCACGCACACGCACACACACGCACACACGCATTACACACACACACGCACACACACACACACACACGCACACACACACACACACACACACGCACACACACGCACACACGCATTACACACACACACACACACACACACACACACACACGCACACACACACACGCACGCACGCACGCACGCACACACACACACACACACACACGCACACACACACAAACGCACACACACACACACACACACACGCACACACACACACACACACACACACACACACACACACACGCATTACACACACACACGCACACACACACACACACACACGCACACACACGCACACACACGCACACACACGCACACACACACGCATTACACACACATTACATACACACACGCACACACAGGTATAGGTATGGTGTGATGAGTGAGTGTGTGGATGTGAGTAGATATATTTGCAGGGCTTGTGAAAAGGTTAGTGGGTGTGTTTGTGTGTGTATAACTTCTCCATCTGTCCATCTCTCTCCCAATTCAATTCAATTTAAGGCTTTATTCACATGGAAAACATATGTTTACATTGCAAAAGCAAGTGAAGTAGATAACAAACAAAAGTGAAATAATCAATAAAACATTTGTAACAGTAAACATTACACTCACAGAAGTTCCAAAAGAATAAAGACAAGTCCAATGTCATATTATTTATATATACAGTGTTGTAACGATGTACAAATGGTTAAAGTACAAAAAATGTAATTAAATTAAAATAAATAAACACACATAAAGGTTTTATCTGTCTGTTCTTCACTGGTTGACCTTTTCTTGTGACAACAGGTTAACCAATAGATATGGAAGTTTATCAAAATCGGGTTTGTTTTCTAATTCTTTGTTGGTCTGTGTAATCTGAGGGAAATATGTGTCTCTAATATGGTCATACATTTGGCAGGAGGTTAGGAAGTGCAGCTCAGTTTCCACCTCATTGTGTGGGCAGTGTGCACATAGCCTGTCTTCTCTTGAGAGCCAATGTGTCAAGTAATTATCTTTTTGTTTTCCAGTGATTTGGTTGGGTCTAATTGTGTTGCTGTCCTGGGGCTCTGTGACGTCTGTTTGTGTTTGTGAACAGAGCCCCAGGACCAGCTTGCTTAGGGGACTCTTCTCCAATTCTTCTCTGCAGAATTGATAATTAGTGGGTATCGGCCTAATTCTCTCTCTCAATTAAATTTAAGGGCTTTATTGGCGTGTGGAACATATGTGTCATATTGGTGTATGTAGGTGGCAGGGAAGTCAGGCGCAGGAGAAACCAAGTTGGTTAAATATGGAGTATTTAATAAAAAACATACTCCATAACCAAAGTACAAAATAAACTGGGTAAAGAATACCCGTCGCACACCGAAACACAAAATCAACATAACATAACATACAAACAATCACCGACAAGGACATGAGGGGAAACAGAGGGTTAAATACACAAGTAATTCATGGGATTGGAAACAAGTGTGATGGAAGACAAGACAAAACCAATGGAAAATGAAAAACTGATCAATGATGGCTAGAAGACCGGTGACGTCAAACGCCGAGCACCACCCGAGCAATGAGGGGCATCGACTTCTGCAGAAGTCATGACAATATGATTACATTGATCATTAACAATAATCTCTCTCTCTGTCTCTCTCTCTCTTTCTCTCTCTCTCTCTCTGTCTCTCTCTCCCTCTCTCTCTCTCTAGGTTATGTGATATTGTGGTGTGTTTCGGGGTCAGGGTCAGGGTCGGGGGTCAATGCGTCCTGTGAGGAGCGACCTCTCTCTAACTCTACCCTGCAATACAAGGTCACCAGCTTGACCTCTATGACATCATACACCCTGGAGGTCGCTGCCATGACAGCGGCAGGAAGAGGCGTGGCCACCACCTCCACCATCTCCTCTGGAGTCCCGCCAGGTCAGACAACACACATCCTCATCATCATCATCACATTCCATCATATATATGAGACGTCCACAGCATCACAGAAAGAGAGTGAGGAGCTCAGAAGATGCCCTTAGCTTTACCTCCGCTGATAAGTGGCTGTTACTGCACCGGCCATGATTCAAAACACACACACACACACACACACACACACACACACACACACACACACCACACACACACACACACACACCACACACACACACACTGGAGTCACAATCATGTAGAACAGCTTAGACAAACAGTCTCTGTCTCTGTGTCTCTGTGTCTGTGTGTCTCTGTGTCTGTGTGTCTCTGTGTCTCTGTGTCTGCGCGAGAGAGAGGAAGACGTTGGACAAAGGCCAAGTTGCAGTCGTTATTACCCCTTATTAACCACAAACAGCTAAGTCATTATTAACACTTATTAACCACAAATAGCTAAGTCATTAGAGAGAAAAGAATAATAGAAAAGAGAGAAACTAAGGGAAACAGAATAGAGGCAGAAAGAAAGACAGAGAGAGAGCGGTTTGGCGAGAGACAGAGAGAGACAGAGAGAGACAGAGAGAGTCAGAAAGAGAGGTTCGGAGAGAGACAGAGAGAGACAGAGAGAGTCAGAAAGAGAGGGTTTGGAGAGAGACAGAGAGAGTCAGAAAGAGAGGTTCAGAGAGAGACAGAGAGAAAGAGTGAGGTTTGTAGAGATATGGAGAGAGAAAGAGAGAGAGGTTCGGAGAGAGACAGAGAGAAAGAGAGAGTCAGAGAGAGACAGAGAAAGAGAGAGTCAGAGAGAGACAGAGAAAGAGAGAGTCAGAGAGAGAAAGAGAGAGAGGTTCGGAGAGAGACAGAGAGAAAGAGAGAGTCAGAGAGAGACAGAGAAAGAGAGGTCAGAGAGAGACAGAGAAAGAGAGAGTCAGAGAGAGAAAGAGAGAGAGGTTCGGAGAGAGACAGAGAGAAAGAGAGAGTCAGAGAGAGAGAAAAGAAAGAGAGAGTCATAGAGAGAAAGAGAGAGGTTCAGAGAGAGACAGAGAGAAAGAGAGGAGTCAGAGACAGACAGAGAAAGAGAGAGTCAGAGAGAGAAGAGAGAGAGGTTTTCGAGAGAGACAAGTAGAAAGAGAGAGTCAGAGAGAGACAGAGAAAGAGAGAGTCAGAGAGAGAAAGAGAGAGAGGTTCGGAGAGAGACAGAGAGAAAGAGAGAGTCAGAGAGAGAAAGAGAGTGAGGTTTGTAGAGATAAGGAGAAAGAGAGAGCTTCCTGGTGTGTCCTCTAACCTGTTGTCGTGTCTGTGTCTCAGAGCTTCCTGGTGTGTCCTCTAACCTGTTGTTGTGTCTGTGTCTCAGAGCTTCCTGGTGTGTCCTCTAACCTGTTGTTGTGTCTGTGTCTCAGAGCTTCCTGGTGTGTCCTCTAACCTGTTGTTGTGTCTGTGTCTCAGAGCTTCCTGGTGTGTCCTCTAACCTGTTGTTGTGTCTGTGTCTCAGAGCTTCCTGGTGTGTCCTCTAACCTGTTGTTGTGTCTGTGTCTCAGAGCTTCCTGGTGTGTCCTCTAACTTGTTGTTGTGTCTGTGTCTCAGAGCTTCCTGGTGTGCCTTCTAACCTGGTCATCTCCAATATCAGCCCTCGCTCCGCCACACTAAGGTTCCGCCCCGGCAGCGATGGGAAGACGGTCATCTCCAAATGGATCGTAGAAGGACAGGTCAGTATTTCACTGTTACTGTAGATATGAAGTTAGTATCCAGCTAGAACGTTTGTACATTTAACTAAATCCAGAGCAGTAATTTCACAGTTAGCTACAAAGCTAATATTAGTAGGTCATCCCTGGACCCGTATATACAAGGAGTATCCAGGGCCCAAAGAGTCTCAGAGAAGGAGAGCTGTTACAGAATCAGATGTTTACATCATAGTTAATACTGTTACATGGACAGGGGGAGGATCTGATCCTAGATCAGCACTGGGGCCGTTACAGTATGTTATTCCGCTCTTCTGAAATAGACTACATTTCCTCCATGTTTGGTATTTGGTATTTTATTAGGATCCCCATTAGCCGTTGCAAAAGCAGCAGCTACTCTTCCTGGGGTCAACACAAAACATGAAACAATACAGAATGACGTAATACAGAACATCATTAGACAAGAACTGCTCGAGGACAGAACTACATACATTTTGTAAAAGGCACACGTAGACTACATATCAATGCATACACACAAACCACCTAGGTCAAATACCATATCATGTTTCTTTAGACTTGTCTAAAATTAATCATGGATTTATTGTGACGACTGGGCTATATAACATAGATTTATTATGATGGTCTGGGCTATATAACATAGATTTATTATGACGGTCTGGGCTATATAACATGGATTTATTATGATGGTCTGGGCTATATAACATGGATTTATTATGATGGTCTGGGCTATATAACATAGATTTATTATGACGGTCTGGGCTATATAACATGGATTTATTATGACGGTCTGGGCTATATAACATGGATTTATTATGACGGTCTGGGCTATATAACATGGATTTATTATGACGGTCTGGGCTATATAACATGGATTTATTATGATGGTCTGGACTATATAACATGGATTTATTATGACGGTCTGGACTATATTACATGGATTTATTATGACGGTCTGGACTATATTACATGGACTTATTATGACGGTCTGGACTATATTACATGGATTTATTCTGACGGTCTGGGCTATATAACATGGATTTATTATGACGGTCTGGACTATATTACATGGATTTATTATGACGGTCTGGGCTATATAACATGGATTTATTATGACGGTCTGGGCTATATTACATGGATTTATTGTGACGGTCTGGGCTATATTAGATGGATTTATTTTGACGGTCTGGACTATATAACATGGATTTATTGTGACGGTCTGGGCTATATAACATGGATTTATTATGATGGTCTGGGCTATATAACATGGATTTATTATGATGGTCTGGGCTATATAACATGGATTTATTATGACGGTCTGGACTATATTACATGGACTTATTATGACGGTCTGGACTATATTAGATGGATTTATTATGATGGTCTGGGCTATATAACATGGATTTATTGTGACGGTCTGGACTATATAACATGGATTTATTATGACGGTCTGGGCTATATAACATGGATTTATTATGACGGTCTGGACTATATTACATGGACTTATTATGACGGTCTGGACTATATTAGATGGATTTATTATGATGGTCTGGGCTATATAACATGGATTTATTGTGACGGTCTGGACTATATAACATGGATTTATTATGACGGTCTGGGCTATATTACATGGATTTATTATGACGGTCTGGACTATATTAGATGGATTTATTATGACGGTCTGGGCTATATAACATGGATTTATTATGACGGTCTGGGCTATATAACATGGATTTATTATGACGGTCTGGACTATATAACATGGATTTATTATGACGGTCTGGACTATATAACATGGATTTTATGACGGTCTGGACTATATAACATGGATTTATTATGACTGTCTGGACTATATTATATGGATTTATTTTGACGGTCCTGGGCTATATAACTGTATTTATTATGACGGTCTGGACTATATAACATGGATTTATTATGACGGTCCTGGACTATATAACATGGATTTATTATGATGGTCTGGACTATATTAGATGGATTTATTAAACTTTTTAAAAGTAGATGTTCCAAAGGTCCTACATCAGTGACTTGTAGGCTGTGTGTGGAAGCCAGGAGATGCTAAATGTGTTATGTTAATTACCGGTCCAATTACTGTGAAGACCGACAGTTATTTGCTTGACATCCCCGGCGGACAAAATGTCATGACCGCCACAGCCCCCTATCAGCACTGTGAGACTCTATAAACATGGCCCCTGATGTTTCCTGCTTTTATAACATACTTTATTAAAAATAACACTTCAAAGTGATGTTCTAACTGATGTTCTGATGTTCTAAGTGATGTTCTAAGTTATGTTCTAACTGATGTTCTGATGTTCTAAGTGATGTTCTAAGTTATGTTCTAACTGATGTTCTGATGTTCTAAGTGATGTTCTAAGTTATGTTCTAACTGATGTTCTGATGTTCTAAGTGATGTTCTAAGTGATATTCTAACTGATATTCTAAGTGATGATCTAACTGTTGTTTTAACTGATGTTCTAAGTTATTTTCTAACTGATGTTCTAACTGATATTCTAACTGATGTTCTAACTGATGTTCTAAGTTATGTTCTAACTGATATTCTAAGTGATGATCTAACTGATGTTCTAACTGATGTTCTAACTGATGTTCTAAGTTATGTTCTAACTGATGTTCTAAGTGATGATCTAACTGATGTTCTGATGTTCTAAGTTATGTTCTAACTGATGTTCTAAGTGATGATCTAAGTGATGTTATATTCTGATTGCATCTTCACCTATTGCGTTCTCCTATAGGTGGTGAGAGAGAGAGGTGGAGAGAGGGATGGGAAGGAGGAGGGTGGAGAGTCGTGTATGAGAGAGAGAACAGAGAGAAGCAGCCTGATGTAGACACACTGGAAATACCAGACCTCCTCCCCTCACACTGTACAGGTAGAGAACACACACACACACACACACACACACCACACACAAACACCACCACACACACACACACACACACACACACACAACACACACAGCCTGTGATGTATCATACGCCATATGAAGTGATTCACTCCTCTGGTTGTCCTTACCCTCTTTCACACCCTGCACTCTCTCTTTCTTTCTCTCTCTCTCTGCCGCCCTCTCTCTCTCTCTCTCTTTCTGCCCTCTCTCTCTCTCTCTTTCTCTCTGCCCTCTCTCGCTCTCTTCTGTCTCTGTCTTTGTCTCTCTCTGTCTCTGTCTCTCTCTCTTTCTCTCTCTC
>NW_021823018.1:47655-52655 GCF_901001165.1 Salmo trutta
TAGTAGTCAACAAATAGCATTAGTGTTTCCCACAGGAAAAAAGTAACCCCACACTTACATTTGCGGACCGCGGCGCGAGAGCTGCAACACAGATGAATGAAAAACAACACAGATGAATGATTAACAACACAGATGAATGATTAACAAACACAGAATGATTAACAACACAGATGAATGAATAACAACACAGATGAATGAATACAACACTGGAACACTAAATTACTTAGCTCTAGAACACTAAAGTACTTATCTCAAGAACTAGAACACTAAAGTAATTAGCTCTAGAACTAGAACACTAAGTACTTAGCTCTAGAACTAGAACACTAAATTACTTAGCTCTAGAACACTAAAGTACTTAGCTCTAGAACTAGAACACTAAAGTAGTTAGCTCTAGAACTAGAACACTAAAGTACTTAGGTCTAGAACTAGAACACAAAATTACTTAGCTCTAGAACACTAAAGTACTTAGCTCTAGAATAGAACACTAAAGTAGTTAGCTCTAGAACACTAAAGTACTTAGCTCTAGAACGAAAACACTAAAGTACTTAGCTCTAGAACTAGAACACTAAAGTACTTAGCTCTAGAACTAGAACACTAAAGTACTTAGCTCTAGATACTAAAGTACTTAGCTCTAGAACTAGAACACTAAAGTACTTAGCTGTAGAACTAGAACACTAAAGTACTTAGCTCTAGAATACTAAAGTACTTAGCTCTAGAATACTAAAGTACTTAGCTCTAGAACTAGAACACAAAATTACTTAGCTCTAGAACACTAAAGTACTTAGCTCTAGAACAGAACACGAATTACTTAGCTCTAGAACACTAAAGAACTTAGCTCTAGAACTAGAACACAAAATTACTTAGCTCTAGAACACTAAAGTACTTAGCTCTAGAACTAGAACACTAAGTACGTAGCACTAGAACTAGAACACTAAATTACTTAGCTCTAGAACACTAAAGTAGTTGTCTCTAGAACTAGAACACTAAAGTAGTTAGCTCTAGAACTAGAACACTAAAATACTTAGCTCTAGAACTAGAACACTAAAGTAGTTAGCTCTAGAACTAGAACACTAAGTACTTAGCTCTAGAACTAGAACACGGAATTACTTAGCTCTAGAACACTAAAGTAGTTAGCTCTAGAACTAGAACACTAAAATACTTAGCTCTAGAACTAGAACACTAAAATACTTAGCTCTAGAACCTCGACACTAAAGTAGTTAGCTCTAGAACAATAACTAGTGAAACGTAGTCTACTCTGTCCTCTCTCTGTGAAGTAGTGATGTTTCATCTGTTGTTATGCTCTGTATGACAGCCCTGCTGCTTCTCTTCACATTAACTATCACTCACACACACGCACCACACACACGCACGCACGCACGCACGCACGCACACGCACACACACGCACACACGCATTACACACACACACGCACACACACACACACACGCACACACACACACACACACACACGCACACACACGCACACACGCATTACACACAACACACACACACACACACACACACGCACACACACACACGCACGCACGCACGCACGCACACACACACACACACACACACGCACACACACACAAACGCACACACACACACACACGCACACACACACACACACACACACACACCACACCACGCATTACACACACACACGCACACACACACACACACACACACGCACACCACGCACACACACGCACACACACGCACACACACACGCATTACACACACATTACATACACACACGCACACACAGGTATAGGTATGGTGTGATGAGTGAGTGTGTGGATGTGAGTAGATATATTTGCAGGGCTTGTGAAAAGGTTAGTGGGTGTGTTTGTGTGTATAACTTCTCCATCTGTCCATCTCTCCCAATTCAATTCAATTTAAGGCTTTATTCACATGGAAAACATATGTTTACATTGCAAAAGCAAGTGAAGTAGATAACAAACAAAAGTGAAATAATCAATAAACATTTGTAACAGTAAACATTACACTCACAGAAGTTCCAAAAAGAATAAAGACAAGTCCAATGTCATATTATTTATATATACAGTGTTGTAACGATGTACAAATGGTTAAGTACAAAAAATGTAATTAAATTAAAATAAATAAACACACATAAAGGTTTTATCTGTCGTTCTTCACTGGTTGACCTTTTCTTGTGACAACAGTTAACCAATAGATATGGAAGTTTATCAAAATCGGGTTTGTTTTCTAATTCTTTGTTGGTCTGTGTAATCTGAGGGAAATATGTGTCTCTAATATGGTCATACATTTGGCAGGAGGTTAGGAAGTGCAGCTCAGTTTCCACCTCATTGTGTGGGCAGTGTGCACATAGCCTGTCTTCTCTTGAGAGCCAATGTGTAAGTAATTATCTTTTTGTTTTCCAGTGATTTGGTTGGGTCTAATTGTGTTGCTGTCCTGGGGCTCTGTGACGTCTGTTTGTGTTTGTGAACAGAGCCCCAGGACCAGCTTGCTTAGGGGACTCTTCTCCAATTCTTCTCTGCAGAATTGATAATTAGTGGGTATCGGCCTAATTCTCTCTCTCAATTAAATTTAAGGGCTTTATTGGCGTGTGGAACATATGTGTCATATTGGTGTATGTAGGTGGCAGGGAAGTCAGGCGCAGGAGAAACCAAGTTGGTTAAATATGGAGTATTAATAAAAAACATACTCCATAACCAAAGTACAAAATAAACTGGGTAAGAATACCCGTCGCACACCGAAACACAAAATCAACATAACATAACATACAAACAATCACCGACAAGGACATGAGGGGAAACAGAGGGTTAAATACACAAGTAATTCATGGGATTGGAAACAAGTGTGATGGAAGACAAGAAAAACCAATGGAAAATGAAAAACTGATCAATGATGGCTAGAAGACCGGTGACGTCAAACCCGAGCACCACCCGAGCAATGAGGGGCATCGACTTCTGCAGAAGTCATGACAATATGATTACATTGATCATTAACAATAATCTCTCTCTCTGTCTCTCTCTCTCTTTCTCCTCTCTCTATCTGTCTCTCTCTCCTTCTCTCTCTCTAGGTTATGTGATATTGTGTGGTGTGTTTCGGGGTCAGGGTCAGGGTCGGGGGTCAATGCGTCCTGTGAGGACGCGACCTCTCTCTAACTCTACCCTGCAATACAAGGTCACCAGCTTGACCTCTATGACATCATACACCCTGGAGGTCGCTGCCATGACAGCGGCAGGAAGAGGCGTGGCCACCACCTCCACCATCTCCTCTGGAGTCCCGCCAGGTCAGACAACACACATCCTCATCATCATCATCACATTCCATCATATATATGAGACGTCCCCAGCATCACAGGAAAGAGAGTGAGGAGCTCAGAAGATGCCCTTAGCTTTACCTCCGCTGATAAGTGGCTGTTACTGCACCGGCCATGATTCAAAACATCACACACACAACACACACACACACACACACACACCACACACACACACACACACACACACACACACACACACACACACACTGGAGTCACAATCATGTAGAACAGCTTAGACAAACAGTCTCTGTCTCTGTGTCTCTGTGTCTGTGTGTCTCTGTGTCTGTGTGTCTCTGTGTCTCTGTGTCTGCGCGAGAGAGAGGAAGACGTTGGACAAAGGCCAAGTTGCAGTCGTTATTACCCCTTATTAACCACAAAACAGCTAAGTCATTATTAACACTTATTAACCACAATAGCTAAGTCATTAGAGAGAAAAGAATAATAGAAAAGAGAGAAACTAAGGGAAACAGAATAGAGGCAGAAAGAAAGACAGAGAGAGAGCGGTTTGGCGATGAGACAGAGAGAGACAGAGAGAGACAGAGGAGAGTCAGAAAGAGAGGTTCGGAGAGAGACAGAGAGAGACAGAGAGAGTCAGAAAGAGAGTTTGGAGAGAGACAGAGAGAGTCAGAAAGAGAGGTTTCAGAGAGAGACAGAGAGGAAAGAGTGAGGTTTGTAGAGATATGGAGAGAGAAAGAGAGAGAGGTTCGGAGGAGAGACAGAGAGAAAGAGAGAGTCAGAGAGAGACAGAGGAAAGAGAGAGTCAGAGAGAGACAGAGAAAGAGCAGAGTCAGAGAGAGAAAGAGAGAGAGGTTCGGAGAGAGGACAGCAGAGAAAGAGAGAGTTCAGAGAGAGAGAGAAAGAGAGAGTCAGAGAGAGACAGAGAAAGAGAGAGTCAGAGAGAGAAAGAGAGAGAGGTTCGGAGAGAGACAGAGAGAAAGAGAGAGTCAGAGAGAGACAGAGAAAGAGAGAGTCAGAGAGAGAAAGAGAGAGAGGTTCAGAGAGAGACAGAGAGAAAGAGAGAGTCAGAGACAGACAGAGAAAGAGAGAGTCAGAGAGAGAAAGAGAGAGAGGTTCTGGCAGGAGAGAGACAGAGAGAAAGAGAGAGTCAGAGAGAGACAGAGAAAGAGAGAGTCAGAGAGAGAAAGAGAGAGAGGTTCGGAGAGAGACAGAGAGAAAGAGAGAGTCAGAGAGAGAAAGAGAGTGAGGTTTTGTAGAGATAAGGAGAAAGAGAGAGCTTCCTGGTGTGTCCTCTAACCTGTTGTCGTGTCTGTGTCTCAGAGCTTCCTGGTGTGTCCTCTAACCTGTTGTTGTGTCTGTGTCTCAGAGCTTCCTGGTGTGTCCTCTACCTGTTGTTGTGTCTGTGTCTCAGAGCTTCCTGGTGTGTCCTCTAACCTGTTGTTGTGTCTGTGTCTCAGAGCTTCCTGGTGTGTCCTCTAACCTGTTGTTGTGTCTGTTGTCTCAGAGCTTCCTGGTGTGTCCTCTAACCTGTTGTTGTGTCTGTGTCTCAGAGCTTCCTGGTGTGTCCTCTAACTTGTTGTTGTGTCTGTGTCTCAGAGCTTCCTGGTGTGCCTTCTAACCTGGTCATCTCCAATATCAGCCCTCGCTGTCCGCCACACTAAGGTTCCGCCCCGGCAGCGATGGGAAGACGGTCATCTCCAAATGGATCGTAGAAGGACAGGTCAGTATTTCAC
>NW_021823018.1:60155-69047 GCF_901001165.1 Salmo trutta
TTAGCTACTAGTACTGTTAGGGCTAACTGGCTAGCTACTAATACTGTTAGGGCTAACTGGCTAGCTACTAATACTGTTAGGGCTAACTGGCTAGCTACTAATACTGTTAGGGCTAACTGGTTAGCTACTAGTATAGTTAGGGCTAACTGGCTAGCTACTAATACTGTTAGGGCTAACTGGCTAGCTACTAGTACTGTTAAGGCTGTTATGGCTAACTGGCTAGCTACTAGTACTGTTAGGGCTAACTGGCTAGCTACTAATTCTGTTAGAGCTAATTGGTTAGCTACTAGTACTGTTAGGGCTAACTGGCTAGCTACTAATACTGTTAGGGCTAACTGGTTAGCTACTAGTATAGTTAGGGCTAACTGGTTAGCTACTAGTATAGTTAGGGCTAACTGGCTAGCTACTAATACTGTTAGGGCTAACTGGCTAGCTACTAATACTGTTAGGGCTAAGGAATTGAGATCTATCTTGCATAATATTCGTTTTAGGTCATTTTTTCTTGTTAAACTATCTGGTTATCTACATTATTACGATTCACATATAGCTAGCTGATGTTGGAAGACGGTTCATTGAATGGGTACTGTAAGTCAATAGGGCTAACTGGCTAGTCACCAAGAATTGGTAGCTACCCACGAAAAATGTACATCTACCTTCCATGACATTAGTTTGAGGTAAATTTAGCCTGTTTAACTAGCTGGCTAGCTAGAGCATCACGATTCACACATCTAGCTGATAATTATGAAGTAAAACGTTTGCTTTGTGTATATCTGGAAGGAAGGTTCAGTGACTGGGGAGGTGCAGCGTGAGGTAATACAGTAGGAGGAGTGTAATGTTTTATGAGTTCTCCACACTCTCGTCCTACGACGAGAACGTGGTCAGAGAATGAACGTGGTCGGAGAACGTGGTCGGAGAATGAACTCGGAGCATGAGAGTGTGGAGTGCGACAGTATTCATATTGAGAAACACCCAATCTCTCCAAAAGTAACGTTGTTAAGTTATGATGTTTTCACATCTCAAATTTGACTTTGCATTGACATGTTTTCTCTACCTCTCTCTCTCTCTCTGCCTCTCTCTCTGTCTCTACATATCTCTCTGTCTCTGTCTGTCTCTGTCTCTATACCTATCTCTGTCTCTACATATCTCTCTCTCTCTCTACCTCTCACTGTCTCATCCTCTGTCTCTCTCTCTCTCTACCTCTCTCTCTTTCCACCTCTCTCTCTCTACCTCCCTCTCTCTCTGTCTCTCTCTCTCTACTCTCTCTGTCTCTCTCTACCTCCCTCTCTCTCTCTCTCTCTCTCGCTGTCTCTCTCTCCCTCTCTCTCTACCTCTCTCTCTCTGTCTCTCTCTACCTCCCTCTCTCTCCCTCTCTCTCTACCTCTCTTTGTCTCTCTCTACCTCTCTCTCTCTCCCTCTCCTCTACCTCTCTCTCTACCTCTCTCTCCTTCCTTCCCTCTCTCTCTACCTCTCTCTCCTTCCCTCTCTCTATCTCTCCCTCCAGCCGTTACCGGTATCTGAGTATAATGGTAGTCCAGAGACGGTGGGTTACCGGGTGTGTGTCCGGCGGGCAAATGGCCGGGGAGAGGAGAGGCTGGAGGAGGTTAGTGGTCAGCAAAGCGAGACGATGCTGGAGGGCCTGGCTGAATGGACGGAGTACCAGTTGAAGATACAAGCCTTTAACTCTATAGGCGCTGGACCATGGAGTACCACACTGACCACACACACCAAGGAGTCAGGTACACACACACTAACACACTCAGACATACCGTGACACAAACCTACATTCACATGAGGGTTACTTTAGCAGGTGCCTCAGAAGAGTTGTCATGTCAATCAAAGAAAAGAGACTCACCCCTTCTAGAGACTCTCTCCTTCTAGAGACTCTCCTTCTAGAGACTCTCTCCTTTTAGAGACTCTCTCCTTTTAGAGGCTCTCTCCTTTTAGAGGCTCTCCTTCTAGAGACTCTCCTTTTAGAGACTCTCTCCTTTTAGAGACTCTCCTTTTAGAGACTCTCCTTCTAGAGACTCTCCTTCCAGAGACTCTCCTTTTAGAGACTCTCTCCTTCTAGAGACTCTTTCCTTTTAGAGACTCTCTCCTTCTAGAGACTCTCCTTCTAGAGACTCTCCTTTTAGAGGCTCTCTCCTTCTATAGACTCTTCTTCTAGAGACTCCTTCTAGAGACTCTCCTTCTAGAGACTCTCCCCTTTTAGAAACTCTCCCCTTTTAGAAACTCTCTCCTTTTAGAGACTCTCTCCTTCTAGAGACTCTCTCCTTCTAGAGACTCTCTCCTTCTAAAGACTCTCTCCTTTTAGAGACTCTCTCCTTTTAGAGACTCTCCTTCTAGAGACTCCTTCTAGAGACTCTCTCCTTCTAGAGACTCTCTCCTTCTAGAGACTCTCTCCTTTTACAGACTCTCCTTTTAGAGTCTCTCCTTTTAGAGACTCTCTCCTTTTAGAGACTCTCCTTCTAGAGACTCTCCTTCTAGAGACTCTCTCCTCCTAGAGACTCTCCTTCTAGAGACTCCTTCTAGAGACTCTCCTTCTAGAGACTCTCTCCTTTTAGAGACTCTCTCCTTTTAGAAACTCTCCCCTTTTAGAAACTCTCTCCTTTTAGAGACTCTCTCCTTCTAGAGACTCTCTCCTTCTAGAGACTCTCTCCTTCTAAAGACTCTCTCCTTTTAGAGACTCTCTCCTTTTAGAGACTCTCCTTCTAGAGACTCCTTCTAGAGACTCTCTCCTTCTAGAGACTCTCTCCTTCTAGAGACTCTCTCCTTTTACAGACTCTCCTTTTAGAGTCTCTCCTTTTAGAGACTCTCTCCTTTTAGAGACTCTCCTTCTAGAGACTCTCCTTCTAGAGGCTCTCCTCCTAGAGACTCTCCTTCTAGAGACTCCTTCTAGAGACTCTCCTTCTAGAGACTCTCTCCTTTTAGAGACTCTCTCCTTTTAGAGACTCTCCTTTTAGAGACTCTCCTTCTAGAGACTCTCCTTTTAGAGACTCTCTCCTTTTAGAGACTCTCTCCTTCTAGAGCCTCTCTCCTTCTAGAGACTCTCTCCTTTTAGAGACTCTCCTTTTAGAGACTCTCCTTTTAGAGACTCTCTCCTTCTAGAGACTCTCTCCTTCTAGAGACTCTCTCCTTCTAGAGACTCTCCTTTTAGAGACTCTCTCCTTTTAGAGACTCTCTCCTTTTAGAGACTCTCTCCTTTTAGAGACTCTCCTTCTAGAGACTCTCTCCTTCTAGAGACTCTCTCCTTTTAGAGACTCTCTCCTTTTAGAGTCTCTCCTTCTAGAGACTCTCTCCTTTTAGAGTCTCTCCTTCTAGAGACTCTCTCCTTTTAGAGACCTTCTCCTTTTAGAGACTCTCTCCTTTTAGAGACTCTCTCCTTTTAGAGACTCTCTCCTTCTAGAGACTCTCTCCTTCTAGAGACTCTCTCCTTCGGGGGACTCTCCTTCTAGAAACTCTCTCCTTCTAGAGACTCTCTCCTTTTAGAGTCTCTCTCCTTTTAGAGTCTCTCCTTTTAGAGACTCTCTCCTTCTAGAGACTCTCTCCTTCTAGAGACTCTCTCCTTTTAGAGACTCTCTCCTTTTAGAGACTCTCTTCTTCTAGAGACTCTCCTTCTAGAGACTCTCATTTTAGAGACTCTCTCCTTTTAGAGACTCTCCTTCTAGAGACTCTCTCCTTTTAGAGTCTCTCCTTCTAGAGACTCTCTCCTTCTAGAGACTCTCTCCTTCTAGAGACTCTCTCCTTTTAGAGACTCTCTCCTTTTAGAGACTCTCTCCTTCTAGAGACTCTCATTTTAGAGACTCTCTCATTTTAGAGACTCTCTCCTTTTAGAGACTCTCCTTCTAGAGACTCTCCTTTTAGAGACTCTCTCCTTTTAGAGACTCTCTCCTTTTAGAGACTCTCTCCTTCTAGAGACTCCCCTTTTCCTCTCTAGTATTTAGGTGTTTATTTGAAGAAAGAGAAACAGAGAAAGATCTGTCTGTCAGAAACTGAAATAGAGAGATGCAGAAAAGTGTTCCCCATTAGTTACCTCTCTCTCACACACACACACACACACACACACACACACACACACACACACACACACACACACACACACACACACACACACACACACATACACACACACACACACACACACACACACACATATAAAGAGGGTTAGTGATATAGGGAGATTCACAGAGTTAAATACGTGTGTGTGTGTGTGTGTGTGTGTGTGTGTGTGTGTGTGTGTGTGTGTGTGTGTGTGTGTGTGTGTGTGTGTGTGTGTGTGTGTGTGTGTGTGTGTTACAGTGCCGTCTGGCAGTCCAGTGAATGTGAGTGCGGAGGCGGTGAGTTCTACCAGGATTTTGGTCACATGGTCTCCTGTTCCCGAGATGCAGAGAAACGGACCCATCCTAGGTTACAAGGTACACACACACGATTTCGTCCCACCTACGTAACAGCTACTGATATTCCAGTGGCGCGATTTTTGAATCGTTAGAAATACTATTACTTCAATTTCTCAAACATATGACTATTTTACAGCTATTTAAAGACAAGAATCTCGTTAATCTAACCCCACTGTCCGATTTCAAAAAGGCTTTACAACGAAAGCAAAACATTAGATTATGTCAGCAGAGTGCCCAGCCAGAAAAAATCAGACAGCCATTTTTCAAGCTAGCATATCATGTCACATAAACCCAAACCACAGCTAAATGCAGCACTAACCTTTGATGATCTTCATCAGATGACACACCTAGGACATTGTGTTATACAATACATGCATGTCTGTTCAATCAAGTTCATATTTATATCAAAAAACAGCTTTTTGCATTAGCATGTGACGTTCAGAAAACGCATAACCCCCGGCAAACTTCCGTTGAATTTACTAACAGTTTGCTAAATTACTCACGATAAACGTTCACAAAAAGCATAACAATTATTTTAAGAATTATAGATACATTACTCCTCTATGCACTCGATATGTCCGATTTTAAAATAGCTTTTCGGATGAAGCACATTTTGCAATAATCTAAGTACATAGCCCGGCATTACAGGGCTAGCTATTTAGATACCCACCCAGGTCAGCATCCACCAAAATCACATTTCCTATAAGAAAAATGTTCTTACCTTGCTTGTTCTTCATCAGAATACACTGCCAGGACTTCTACTTCAATAACAAATGTTGGTTTGGTCCCAAATAATCCATCGTTATATCCAAACAGCGACGTTTTGTTCGTGAGTTCTAGAATGCTTCTTCCCGGTTTCGCGCATGGCGCATTGGCGTGTCAAAAATGTCTAAATATTCCATTACCGTACTTCGAAGCATGTCAACCGCTGTTTAAAACCAATTTTTATGCCATTTATGTCGTAGAGAAGTGATAATATTCCGACCGGGAGTATGCATTGAGCCTAAACAGCCGAATAAAATTTCTCCTCAGAAGCGACTCATGCACGCGCATCATTCAAAGGTCCTCGGAGCATCCACTTACAAAAGGCGATAATATGTTTCAACCTGAGGCTCCCTCGTAAACCTTCAGTTATTTCGCGGGCTCTGAGAGCCTATTGGAGCCCTGGGAATTGTCACGTTACAGCTAAGATCCTTACTTTTCAATAAAAAGATGCAAGACGCACGACTCCTTGTCAGACAGGGTACTTCCTGCTTGAAACCTTGTCAGGTTTTTGCCTGCCATAGGAGTTCTGTTATACTCACAGACACCATTCAAACAGTTTTAGAAAATTCAGAGTGTTTTCTATCCAAACCTGAACAATAATATGCATATTCTAGCTTCTGAGTTGGTGTAGGAGGCAGTTAAAAATGGGAACATATTTTTCCAAAATTCTCAATACTGCCCCCTAGCCCAGACAGGTTAACTACCCTGTCCCACCATACCAGAAGATACACAGATAACTACCCTGTCCCATCATACCATAAGACAGAGAACTACCCTGTCCCACCATACCAGAAGATACACAGAGAACTACCCTGTCACATCATACCAGAAGATACACAGCGATCTACCCTGTCACATCATACCAGAAGACAGAGAACTATCCTGTCACATCATACCAGAAGATACACAGATAACTACCCTGTCCCACCATACCAGAAGATACACAGATAACTACCCTGTCCCACCATACCAGAAGATACACAGATAACTACCCTGTCCCATCATACCAGAAGACAGAGAACTACCCTGTCCCACCATACCAGAAGATACACAGAGAACTACCCTGTCCCACCATACCAGAAGATACACAGAGATCTACCCTGTCACATCATACCAGAAGATACAGAGAACTACCCTGTCCCATCATACCAGAAGATACACAGAGAACTACCCTGTCCCATCATACCAGAAGATACACAGAGAACTACCCTGTCACATCATAAGAGAAGACAGACAGAGAACTACCCTGTCACATCATACCAGAAGATACACAGAGAACTACCCTGTCACATCATACCAGAAGATACAGAGAAATACCCTGTCCCACCATACCAGAAGACAGACAGAGAACTACCCTGTCCCACCATACCAGAAGACACACAGAGAACTACCCTGTCCCACCATACCAGAAGATACACAGAGAATTACCCTGTCCCACCATACCAGAAGATACAGAGAACTACCCTGTCCCATCATACCAGAAGATACACAGAGAACTACCCTGTCCCACCATACCAGAAGATACACAGATAACTACCCTGTCTCATCATACCAGAAGATACACAGAGAACTACCCTGTCCCACCATACCAGAAGATACACAGAGAACTACCCTGTCCCACCATACCAGAAGATACACAGATAACTACCCTGTCCCACCATACCAGAAGATACACAGAGAACTACCCTGTCCCATCATACCAGAAGATACACAGAGAATTACCCTGTCCCACCATACCAGAAGATACAGAGAACTACCCTGTCCCATCATACCAGAAGACACACAGAGAACTACCCTGTCACATCATACCAGAAGACAGAGAACTACCCTGTCCCACCATACCAGAAGATACACAGAGAACTACCCTGTCCCATCATACCAGAAGATACACAGAGAAATACCCTGTCCCACCATACCAGAAGATACACAGAGAACTACCCTGTCCCATCATACCAGAAGACAGACAGAGAACTACCCTGTCACACCATACCAGAAGATACACAGAGAACTACCCTGTCCCATCATACCAGAAGATACACAGAGAACTACCCTGTCCCATCATACCAGAAGACAGACAGAGAACTACCCTGTCCCATCATACCAGAAGACAGACAGAAAACTACCCTGTCCCATCATACCAGAAGACAGACAGAGAACTACCCTGTCCCATCATACCAGAAGACAGAGAACTACCCTGTCACATCATAAGAGAAGATACAGAGAACTACCCTGTCCCATCATACCAGAAGATACAGAGAACTACCCTGTCCCATCATACCAGAAGATACAGAGAACTACCCTGTCCCACCATACCAGAAGACAGACAGAGAACTACCCTGTCCCATCATACCAGAAGATACACAGAGAACTACCCTGTCCCACCATACCAGAAGATACAGAGAACTACCCTGTCCCATCATACCAGAAGATACACAGAGAACTACCCTGTCCCATCATACCAGAAGACAGATAACTACACTGTCACATCATACCAGAAGATACAGAGAACTACCCTGTCCCACCATACCAGAAGATACACAGAGAACTACCCTGTCCCATCATACCAGAAGACAGATAACTACCCTGTCCCACCATACCAGAAGATACACAGAGAACTACCCTGTCCCACCATACCAGAAGATACACAGAGAACTACCCTGTCCCATCATACCAGAAGATACACAGATAACTACCCTGTCCCATCATACCAGAAGATACACAGAGAACTACCCTGTCCCATCATACCAGAAGATACACAGAGAACTACCCTGTCCCACCATACCAGAAGACACACAGAGAACTACCCTGTCCCATCATACCAGAAGATACAGAGAACTACCCTGTCCCATCATACCAGAAGATACAGAGAACTACCCTGTCCCACCATACCAGAAGACACACAGAGAACTACCCTGTCCCATCATTCCAGAAGATACAGAGAACTACCCTGTCCCATCATACCAGAAGATACACAGAGAACTACCCTGTCCCACCATACCAGAAGATACACAGATAACTACCCTGTCACATCATACCAGAAGACACACAGAGAACTACCCTGTCCCATCATACCAGAAGATACAGAGAACTACCCTGTCCCATCATACCAGAAGATACACAGAGAACTACCCTGTCCCATCATACCAGAAGACACACAGAGAACTACCCTGTCCCATCATACCAGAAGATACCGAGAACTACCCTGTCACATCATACCAGAAGACACACAGAGAACTACCCTGTCCCATCATACCAGAAGACACACAGAGAACTACCCTGTCACATCATACCTGAAGATAGAAGTGCTTTACATCATATACTTTTCAGAAATCATCTTTACTCTTGTAGGATAGAGATATAAGGTTCCATTTAAATTCCAGTCAGTTCAGGAAGTACGCTGAAATTCCAGTTCTCTTCAATGCTTTTCAAGGAGAAACATTTTGAATTTCTTTCTGAACTGAATAGAAAAGACCCCATCCTGGTATTATCCATCTAAAGAAATCATTCCAAACTATTGAACAATGTCAATATCTCCTCTGGAAAAAATATGTGTTTTAATATGAAGTGTTACCAGACCAGTGGCATGAGATCTTAGTTCAAAGGGAGTTCACTTAGCCCCCCTCTGTGACTAAACACACACACACACACATACACACACACACACACACACACACACACACACACACACACACACACACACAACACACACACACACTACACACACACACACACC
>NW_021823019.1:0-35511 GCF_901001165.1 Salmo trutta
GTGAGAGAGAGGGGAGGAGAGACGAGAGAGGAGGAGAGAGAGAGAGAGGGGGAGAAGGAGAGAGAGGTTGAAAAAGAGAGTGACGTGTAAGTGTGAGCGGAGAGGGAGAGAGAGAGAGAGAGTGCGAGAAAAGACCGAGGAGAGGGGGAGAGAGGTGAAAAGACGAGTGAGAGAGAGAGAGAGAGAAAGACAGAGAAGGAGAGAGAGAGAGAGACAGAGAGGGGAGTGAGAGACAGAGAGAGAGAGAGAGAGAGAGGGGGAGAGAGGTGAAAAGACGAGTGAGAGAGAGAGAGAGAGAGAGAGAGAGAGGGGGAGAGAGGTGAAAAGACGAGTGTGAGAGAGAACTTGACAGAAACGAATATGGAATGGTATCCACTGACCCCTGATGTGGGAAGTTCAACAGATGCCACGTTCTAGAGTGTTCACATGGTTCTAGAGTGTTCAAATGGTTCTAGTGTGTTCACATGGTTCTAGAGCGTTCACATGGTTCTAGAGCGGTCACATGGTTCTAGAGTGTTCACATGGTTGTAGAGCGGTTACATGGTTCTTGAGCGGTCACATGGTTCTAGAGCGGTCACATGGTTCTCGAGCGGTCACATGGTCCTAGAGTGTTCACATGGTTCTAGAGTGTTCACGTGGTTCTAGAATGTTCACATGGTTCTAGAGTGTTCAAGTGGTTATATTGTGTTCACGTGGTTCTAGAGTGTCCACGTGGTTCTAGAGTGTGCACGTGGTTCTAGAGTGTTCAGGTGGTTCTAGAGTGTTCAGGTGGTTCTAGGGTGTTCAGGTGGTTCTAGAGTGTGCACATGGTTCTAGAGTGTTCAGGTGGTTCTAGGGTGTTCAGGTGGTTCTAGGGTGTTCAGGTGGTTCTAGAGTGTGCACATGGTTCTAGAGTGTTCAGGTGGTTCTAGAGTGTTCACGTGGTTGTAGATTCTAGAATGGTCATGTAGGTTCTACTGTAGTGTTTCAGACACTTTGTACATACAGGCCTGGTTAAGATACAGATAATCAACCCTCATCAGATAACACATACAACTAATAACAATCAATAGCACATTGACAGACAGTGTTGTGGTCATGCCTAGTATCTATCCAATCTATCTAGACACCATTTGGCTTTGATTTATTAGTTTGAACCATCGCAAGCCTTTCTGTTGGTTTTTCAGTCTACCTCAGTGTGCTGGAGCCACCCACCCATCCACCCTCCCAGCCACCCACCCACCCACCCACCCACCCACCCACCCACCCACCCACCCAGCCACCCACCCACCCAGCCACCCAGCCACCCACCCACCCAGCCATCCACCCACCCAGCCACCCACCCACCCAGCCATCCACCCTCTCAGCCACCCACCCACCCAGCCATCCACCCACCCAGCCATCCACCCACCCAGCCACCCACCCACCCACCCACCCAGCCACCCACCCACCCACCCACCCACCCACCCACCCACCCACCCAGCCACCCACCCACCCACCCACCCACCCACCCACCCACCCACCCAGCCACCCACCCACCCAGCCACCCAGCCACCAGCCAGCCAGCCAGCCAGCCACCCACCCACCCACCCAGCCACCCAGCCACCCAGCCACCCACCCACCCACCCACCCAGCCACCCACCCAGCCACCCACCCACCCAGCCATCCACCCACCCACCCACCCACCCACCCACCCAGCCATCCACCCACCCATCCACCCACCCACCCACCCACCCACCCACTTGCATCAACTATTATTGTCATTCACTAAATGATAATAACAACAAGCATTGATATTCTGCTAAAAGTGACGGAACAGAGCCCATGTCCCTGGCTATATTATGGGAATTATAGTGTATCTGACATCCTCACAGACATATGTGTCTAAAGAACTAGCAGTACTGCACTAGTAAGTCCCCTACCGTCCCCTTCCACACTCACCCCTGTCTGTCTGTCTGTCTGTCTGTCTGTCTGTCTGTCTGTCTGTCTGTCTGTCTGTCTGTCTGTCTGTCTGTCTGTCTGTCTGTCTGTCTGTCTGTCTGTCTGTCTGTCTGTCTGTCTGTCTGTCTGTCTGTCTGTCTGTCTGTCTGCCTGTCTGTCTGTCTGCCTGCCTGCCTGTCTGTCTGTCTGTCTGTCTGCACAGAGCTACTCAGCATTCATCTCAACATTATTATCTGCAAAGTGCATTAGTCACTTTGCATGCAAGCAAAATGGCTGCCCTCCGCTTCTGTTTTGGAGGGCGAGAGAGAGAGAGAGAGAGAGAGAGAGAGAGAGCATAGGAGAGATGGAAAGAGGTAGAGAGGGAGTGAGGGAGTGGAGCACGACAGAGTGCCAGCCGGCCGGGAAGTAGGAAGGAAAAGGGAGAGGAAATTAATGTTATGTTGTAACATTTCATATTTCGGCTGGCCGTAGAGGCTTTCAGCTGGCCGTAGAGGCTTTCAGCTGGCCGTAGAGGCTTTCAGCTGGCCGTAGAGGCTTTCAGCTGGCCGTAGAGGCTTTCAGCTGGCAGTAGAGGCTTTCAGCTGGCCGTAGAGGCTTTCAGCTGGCTGTAGAGGCTTTCAGCTGGCCGTAGAGGCTTTCGGCTGGCAGTAGAGGCTTTCAGCTGGCCGTAGAGGCTTTCAGCTGGCAGTAGAGGCTTTCGGCTGGCCGTAGAGGCTTTCAGCTGGCTGTAGAGGCTTTCGGCTGGCTGTTAGAGGCTTTCAGCTGGCTGTAGAGGCTTTCAGCTGGCCGTAGAGGCTTTCAGCTGGCCGTAGAGGCTTTCGGCTGGCCGTAGAGGCTTTCGGCTGGCCGTAGAGGCTTTCAGCTGGCCGTAGAGGCTTTCGGCTGGCTGTAGAGGCTTTCGGCTGGCTGTAGAGGCCTTTCGGCTGGCCGTAGAGGCTTTCGGCTGGCCGTAGAGGCTTTCGGCTGGCCGTAGAGGCTTTCAGCTGGCCGTAGAGGCTTTCAGCTGGCCGTAGAGGCTTTCAGCTGGCTGTTAGAGGCTTTCAGCTGTCCGTAGAGACTTTCCTGCTAAGATGTGTGTGTGACACCTGCTCTTGATAATATGTATGATGCAAGAGAGAAAAAAAACACATGCCAACTTGCCTTTGGCTTGAATGAGAGACAGACTCAAAAGAGGCACTTGAAGACTGTATGTTTTGATTGGCTGGTTTTCAGACCTTTAATGATACAAAAAACTAGATTGTGCACTTAATTGAAAGTATTCTTTTGAACAGGTTTCCATGTTGGGAAAGTTCTAAATCAGTACCAGCTGCCTACAGCACTAGATTGTTCTATGTTCTATATTAGTTAATGTAGTTTATCACTAGATTGTTCTATGTTCTATATTAGTTAATGTAGTTTATTTCTAGATTGTTCTATGATCTATATTAGTTAATGTAGTTTATTACTAGATTGTTCTATGTTCTATATTAGTTAATGTATTTTATTTCTAGATTGTTCTATATTAGTTAATGTAGTTTATTTCTAGATTGTTCTATGTTCTATATTAGTTAATGTAGTTTATTTCTAGATTATTCTATATTAGTTAATGTAGTTTATCACTAGATTGTTCTATATTAGTTAATGTAGTTTATCACTAGATTGTTCTACATTAGTTAATGTAGTTTATTTCTAGATTGTTCTATATTAGTTAATGTAGTTTATTACTAGATTGTTCTATGTTCTATATTAGTTAATGTAGTTTATTTCTAGATTATTCTATATTAGTTAATGTAGTTTATCACTAGATTGTTCTATATTAGTTAATGTAGTTTATTTCTAGATTGTTCTATGTTCTATATTAGTTAATGTAGTTTATCACTAGATTGTTCTATATTAATTAATGTAGTTTATGTCTAGATTGTTCCATTTTCTATATGTGTTTATTTAGTTGATCCCTTGCAGAGGGATAAAGCCAGAAAGAGGACCTAGCTGCATCAACTTAAACATCTGTTGTTTTTAAAATCGATCCCACCTCTGTTTACGCCAAGTACTGCAAAACATACTATTCCTTTACAAGTGACCGATGACAGATGGACTTTTCTGAAGTACAGTCTTAAGTTTTATTACAGGCTGCTTTAATAACAAGATTAAAGACCTTTCCAATACAGTTTTAATATAGGGTGTTAATCAACACCTTTCCAATACAGTTTTATTATAGGGTGCTATTATAATGTTATTCAACACCTTTCCAATACAGTTTTATTATAATATGATTCAACACATTTCCAATACAGTTTTATTATAGGGTGTTATTCAACACCTTTCCAATACAGTTTTATTATCAGCTGTTATTCAACACATTTCCAATACAGTTGTATTATAGGGTGCTATTATAATGTGATTCAACACCTTTCCAATACAGTTTTATTATAATATGATTCAACACATTTCCAATACAGTTTTATTATAGGGTGTTATTATAATGTAATTCAACACATTTCCAATACAGTTTTAATATAGGGTGTTATTCCAATACTGCCATTGGTGTGTCAGTGCAGTCCAGCCTAAGCGCAGCATCAGTAGAGTCCTGCTCTAAGGTTAAACTAAACTATAATACTGATATGCATGAAGCAAAACGCTGATCACACTTACTATTATTAACCAATGACAGCAAACATGTACCGTAAAGCCACGCCCACCACATTTACATGCCCTTCCTGTGCATGTTAACCTGGTTCACACTATCGGGCCAAACCCAGCTACGCCATGCTGAGCTGAACTAGGCTGGTATGGTTAAACATCTACCAGCTGAACTAGGCTGGTCTGGTTAAACATCTACCAGCTGAACTAGGCTGGTCTGGTTTAAACATCTACCAGCTGAACTAGGCTGGTCTGGTTTAAACATCTACCAGCTGAACTAGGCTGGTCTGGTTAAACATCTACCAGCTGAACTAGGCTGGTCTGGTTAAACATCTCCAGCTGAACTAGGCTGGTCTGGTTAAACATCTACCAGCTGAACTAGGCTGGTCTGGTTAAACATCTACCAGCTGAACTAGGCTGGTCTGGTTAAACATCTACCAGCTGAACTAGGCTGGTCTGGTTCAAACATCTACCAGCTGAACTAGGCTGGTCTGGTTAAACATCTACCAGCTGAACTAGGCTGGTCTGGTTAACCATCTACCAGCTGAACTAGGCTGGTCTGGTTAAACATCTACCAGCTGAACTAGGCTGGTCTGGTTAACATCTACCAGCTGAACTAGGCTGGTCTGGTTAAACATCTACCAGCTGAACGAGGCTGGTCTGGTTACACATCTACCAGCTGAACTAGGCTGGTCTGGTTAAACATCTACCAGCTGAACCTAGGCTGGTCTGGTTAAAGCATCTACCAGCTGAACTAGGCTGGTCTGGTTAAAGATCTCTACCAGCGAACTAGGCTGGTCTGGTTACACATCTACCAGCTGAACTAGGCTGGTCTGGTTAAACATCTACCAGCTGAACTAGGTGGTCTGGTTAAACATCTACCAGCTGAACTAGGCCTGGTCTGGTTACACATCTACCAGCTGAACTAGGCTGGTCTGTTACACATCTACCAGCTGAACTAGGCTGGTCTAGTTAAACATCTACCAGCTGAACTAGGCTGGTCTGGTTAAACATCTACCAGCTGAACTAGGCTGGTCTGGTTACACATCTACCAGCTGAACTAGGCTGGTCTAGGCAGGTCTGGTTAAACATCCACCAAAGCTGCTAAACGGATCATATATCAGTCAGCACGGTACAAGTAAGGTCAGCCATATGGTGGGAATCAGGAATTAGTGTCCTGGCTGTGTGTCACCCTCCTGAGTAGGACCCAGTACCTAGCCCTCCATACCAGACCCCATGTTCTACCAGATTAGTCCTCCTAGACCCCATGTTCTACCAGATTAGTCCACCTAAAGACCCCATGTTCTCCCAGATTAGTCCTCCTATAGACCCCATGTTCTACCAGATTAGTCCTCCTATAGTACCATGTTCTACCAGAGTAGTCCTCCTATAGTACCATGTTCTACCAGATTAGTCCTCCTATAGACCCCATGTTCTACCATATTAGTCCTCCTATAGACCTCATGTTCTACCAGATTAGTCCTCCTATAGTACCATGTTCTACCAGATTAGTCCTCCTATAGTATCATGTTCTACCAGATTAGTCCTCCTATAGACCCCATGTTCTACCAGATTAGTCCTCCTATAGTACCATGTTCTACCAGATTAGTCCTCCTAAAGACCCCATGTTCTACCAGATTAGTCCTCCTAAAGACCCCATGTTCTACCAGATTAGTCCTCCTATAGACCTCATGTTCTACCAGATTAGTCCTCCTATTGTACCATGTTCTACCAGATTAGTCCTCCTATAGTACCATGTTCTACCAGATTAGTCCTCCTATAGTACCATGTTTTACCAGATTAGTCCTCCTATAGCACCATGTTCTACCAGATTAGTCCTCCTATAGACACCATGTTCTACCAGATTAGTCCTCCTATAGACCCCATGTTGTACCAGATTAGTCCTCCTATAGACCCCATATTCTACCAGATTAGTCCTCCTATAGACATCCTGTTCTACCAGATTAGTCCTCCTATTGTACCATGTTCTACCAGGTTAGTCCTCCTATAGACATCATATTCTACCAGATTAGTCCTCCTATAGACCCCATGTTCTACCAGATTAGTCCTCCTATAGACCCCATGTTCTACCAGAATAGTCCTCCTATAGACCTTATGTTCTACCAGATTAGTCCTCCTATAGTACCATGTTCTACCGGATTAGTCCTCCTATTGTACCATGTTCTACCAGATTAGTCCTCCTATAGACATCATGTTCTACCGGATTAGTCCTCCTATAGTACCATGTTCTACCAGATTAGTCCTCCTATAGACCCCATGTTCTACCAGATTAGTCCTCCTATAGACACCATGTTCTTCCGGATTAGTCTTCCTATAGACACCATGTTCTACCAGATTAGTCCTCCTATAGACCCCATGTTCTACCAGATTAGTCCTCTTATTGTACCATGTTCTATAAGACTAGTCCTCCTATAGACCCCATGTTCTACAAGGTTAGTCCTCCTAGTTTACCATCTTCTACCAGATTAGTCCTCCTATACTACCATTTTCTACCAGATTAGTCCTCCTATAGACCCCATGTTCTACCAGATTAGTCCTCCTATAGTCCCATGTTCTACAAGATTAGTCTTCCTATTGTACCATATTCTACCAGATTAGTCCTCCAATAGACACCATGTTCTACCAGATTAGTCCTCCTATAGTACCATGTTCTACCAGATTAGTCCTCCTATAGTACCATGGACTACCAGATTAGTCCTCATATAGACCCCATGTTCTACCAGATTAGTCCTGCTATAGTTCATGTTCTACCAGATTAGTCCTCCTATAGTACCATGTTCTACCAGATTAGTCCTCCTAGAGACACCATGTTCTACCAGAGTAGTCCTCCTATAGTACCATGTTCTACCAGAGTAGTCCTCCAATAGACACCATGTTTTACCAGATTAGTCCTTCTATAGACCCCATGTTCTACCAGATTAGTCCTCCTATAGTACCATGTTCTTCCAGATTAGTCCTCCTATTGTACCATGTTCTACCAGATTAGTCCTCCTATAGACCCCATGTTCTACCAGATTAATCCTCCTACAGTACCATGTTCCACCAGATTAGTCCTCCTATAGACACCATGTTCTACCAGATTAGTCCTCTTATAGTACCATGTTCTACCAGTGTAGTCCTTTTTAGTACCATGTTCTGCCAGATTAGTCCTTCTATAGTACCATGTTCTGCCACTGTAGTCCTCCTGTAGTACAATGTTCTACCAGATTAGTCCTCTTATAGACCCCATGTACTACCAGATTAGTCCTCCTATAGACCTCATGTTCTACCAGATTAGTCCTCCTATTGTACCATGTTCTACCAGATTAGTCCTCCTATAGTACCATGTTCTACCAGATTAGTCCTCCTATAGTACCATGTTTTACCAGATTAGTCCTCCTATAGCACCATGTTCTACCAGATTAGTCCTCCTATAGACACCATGTTCTACCAGATTAGTCCTCCTATAGACCCCATGTTGTACCAGATTAGTCCTCATATAGACCCCATATTCTACCAGATTAGTCCTCCTATAGACATCCTGTTCTACCAGATTAGTCCTCCTATTGTACCATGTTCTACCAGGTTAGTCCTCCTATAGACATCATGTTCTACCAGATTAGTCCTCCTATAGACCCCATGTTCTACCAGATTAGTCCTCCTATAGACCCCATGTTCTACCAGATTAGTCCTCCTATAGACCCCATGTTCTACCAGATTAGTCCTCCTATAGTACCATATTCTACCGGATTAGTCCTCCTATTGTACCATGTTCTACCAGATTAGTCCTCCTATAGACATCATGTTCTACCGGATTAGTCCTCCTATAGTACCATGTTCTACCAGATTAGTCCTCCTATAGACCCCATGTTCTACCAGATTAGTCCTCCTATAGACACCATGTTCTTCCGGATTAGTCTTCCTATAGACACCATGTTCTACCAGATTAGTCCTCCTATAGACCCCATGTTCTACCAGATTAGTCCTCTTATTGTACCATGTTCTATAAGACTAGTCCTCCTATAGACCCCATGTTCTACAAGATAAGTCATCCTATAGACCCCATGTTCTACCAGATTAGTCCTCCTAGTTTACCATCTTCTACCAGATTAGTCCTCCTATACTACCATTTTCTACCAGATTAGTCCTCCTATAGACCCCATGTTCTACCAGATTAGTCCTCCTATAGTCCCATGTTCTACCAGATTAGTCTTCCTATTGTACCATATTCTACCAGATTAGTCCTCCAATAGACACCATGTTCTACCAGATTAGTCCTCCTATAGTACCATGGACTACCAGATTAGTCCTCATATAGACCCCATGTTCTACCAGATTAGTCCTGCTATAGTTCATGTTCTACCAGATTAGTCCTCCTATAGTACCATGTTCTACCAGATTAGTCCTCCTAGAGACACCATGTTCTACCAGAGTAGTCCTCCTATAGTACCATGTTCTACCAGAGTAGTCCTCCAATAGACACCATGTTTTACCAGATTAGTCCTCCTATCGACCCCATGTTCTTCCAGATTAGTCCTCCTATAGACCCCATGTTCTACCAGATTAGTCCTTCTATAGACCCCATGTTCTACCAGATTAGTCCTCCTATAGTACCATGTTCTACCAGATTAGTCCTCCTATTGTACCATGTTCTACCAGATTAGTCCTCCTATAGACCCCATGTTCTACCATATTAATCCTCCTACAGTACCATGTTCCACCAGATTAGTCCTCCTACAGTACCATGTACTACCAGATTAGTCCTCCTATCGTACCATGTTCTACCATATTAGTCCTCCAATAGACCCCATGTTCTACCAGATTAGTCCTCCTATAGTACCATGTTCTACTATATTAGTCTTCCTATTGTACCATGTTCTTCCAGATTAGTCCTCCAATAGTACCATGTTCGACAAGATTAGTCCTCCTATAGACACCATGTTCTTCCAGATTAGTCCTCCTAAAGACACCATGTTCTTCCAGATTAGTCCTACTATAGTACCATGTTCTACCAGAGTAGACCTCCTATAGTACCATGTTCTACCAGATTAGTCCTCCTATAGACACCATGTTCTTCAAGATTAGTCCTCCTATAGTACCATGTTCTTCCAGATTAGTCCTCCTATAGTACCATGTTCTACCAGATTAGTCCTCCTATAGACACCATGTTCTTCCAGATTAGTCCTCCTATAGTACCATGTTCTACCAGAGTAGTCCTCCAATAGACATCCTGTTCTACCAGATTAGTCCTCCTATAGTACCATGTTCTACTATATTAGTCTTCCTATTGTACCATGTTCTACCAGATTAGTCCTCCTATAGACATCCTGTTCTACCAGATTAGTCCTCCTATAGTACCATGTTCTACTATATTAGTCTTCCTATTGTACCATGTTCTACCAGATTTGTCCTCCTATAGTACCATGTTCTACCAGGTTGGTCCTCCTATAGTACCATGTTCTACCAGATTAGTCCTCCTATAAACCCCATGTTCTACCAGATTAGTCCTCCTATAGACCCCATGTTCTACCAGATTAGTCCTCCTATAGACCCCATGTTCTACCAGATTATTCCTCCTATAGTACCATGTTCTACCAGATTAGTCCTCCTATAGACCCCATGTTCTACCAGATTAGTCCTCCTATAGACACCATGTTCTTCCGGATTAGTCTTCCTATAGACACCATGTTCTACCAGATTAGTCCTCCTATAGACCCCATGTTCTACCAGATTAGTCCTCTTATTGTACCATGTTCTATAAGACTAGTCCTCCTATAGACCCCATGTTCTACAAGATAAGTCATCCTATAGACCCCATGTTCTACCAGATTAGTCCTCCTAGTTTACCATCTTCTACCAGATTAGTCCTCCTATACTACCATTTTCTACCAGATTAGTCCTCCTATAGACCCCATGTTCTACCAGATTAGTCCTCCTATAGTCCCATGTTCTACCAGATTAGTCTTCCTATTGTACCATATTCTACCAGATTAGTCCTCCAATAGACACCATGTTCTACCAGATTAGTCCTCCTATAGTACCATGGACTACCAGATTAGTCCTCATATAGACCCCATGTTCTACCAGATTAGTCCTGCTATAGTTCATGTTCTACCAGATTAGTCCTCCTATAGTACCATGTTCTACCAGATTAGTCCTCCTAGAGACACCATGTTCTACCAGAGTAGTCCTCCTATAGTACCATGTTCTACCAGAGTAGTCCTCCAATAGACACCATGTTTTACCAGATTAGTCCTCCTATCGACCCCATGTTCTTCCAGATTAGTCCTCCTATAGACCCCATGTTCTACCAGATTAGTCCTTCTATAGACCCCATGTTCTACCAGATTAGTCCTCCTATAGTACCATGTTCTACCAGATTAGTCCTCCTATTGTACCATGTTCTACCAGATTAGTCCTCCTATAGACCCCATGTTCTACCATATTAATCCTCCTACAGTACCATGTTCCACCAGATTAGTCCTCCTACAGTACCATGTACTACCAGATTAGTCCTCCTATCGTACCATGTTCTACCATATTAGTCCTCCAATAGACCCCATGTTCTACCAGATTAGTCCTCCTATAGTACCATGTTCTACTATATTAGTCTTCCTATTGTACCATGTTCTTCCAGATTAGTCCTCCAATAGTACCATGTTCGACAAGATTAGTCCTCCTATAGACACCATGTTCTTCCAGATTAGTCCTCCTAAAGACACCATGTTCTTCCAGATTAGTCCTACTATAGTACCATGTTCTACCAGAGTAGACCTCCTATAGTACCATGTTCTACCAGATTAGTCCTCCTATAGACACCATGTTCTTCAAGATTAGTCCTCCTATAGTACCATGTTCTTCCAGATTAGTCCTCCTATAGTACCATGTTCTACCAGATTAGTCCTCCTATAGACACCATGTTCTTCCAGATTAGTCCTCCTATAGTACCATGTTCTACCAGAGTAGTCCTCCAATAGACATCCTGTTCTACCAGATTAGTCCTCCTATAGTACCATGTTCTACTATATTAGTCTTCCTATTGTACCATGTTCTACCAGATTAGTCCTCCTATAGACATCCTGTTCTACCAGATTAGTCCTCCTATAGTACCATGTTCTACTATATTAGTCTTCCTATTGTACCATGTTCTACCAGATTTGTCCTCCTATAGTACCATGTTCTACCAGGTTGGTCCTCCTATAGTACCATGTTCTACCAGATTAGTCCTCCTATAAACCCCATGTTCTACCAGATTAGTCCTCCTATAGACCCCATGTTCTACCAGATTAGTCCTCCTATAGACCCCATGTTCTACCAGATTATTCCTCCTATAGTACCATGTTCTACCAGATTAGTCCTCCTATAGACCCCATGTTCTACCAGATTAGTCCTCCTATAGACCCCATGTTCTACCAGATTATTCCTCCTATAGTACCATGTTCTACCAGATTAGTCCTCCTATAAACCCCATGTTCTACCAGATTAGTCCTCCTATAGACCCCATATTCTACCAGATTAGTCTTCCTATTGTACCATGTTCTACCAGATTAGTCCTCCTATAGTACCATGTTCTACCAGATTAGTCCTCCTATAGTACCATGTTCTACCAGATTAGTCATCCTATAGTACCATGTTCTACCAGATTAGTCCTCCTATAGTACCATGTTCTACCAGATTAGTCATCCTATAGTACCATGTTCTACCAGATTAGTCCTCCTATAGTACCATGTTCTACCAGATTAGTCCTCCTATAGTACCATGTTCTACCAGATTAGTCCTCCTATAGTACCATGTTCTACCAGATTAGTCATCCTATAGTACCATGTTCTACCAGATTAGTCCTCCTGTAGACCCCATGTTCTACCAAATTAGTCCTCCTATAGTACCATGTTCTACCAGATTAGTCATCCTATATTACCATGTTCTACCAGATTAGTCCTTCTAGATATTGGATGAAGTAAAACCATATCTGGTGTGTATGGTGCTGTGGGGAAACAGTAAATCGTAGGATTATATCTAGTGTGTATGGTGCTGTTTGGAAACAGTGAGTCGTAGGATTATATCTAGTGTGTATGGTGCTGTGTGGAAACAGTTTGTCGTAGGATTATATCTAGTGTGTAGGGTGCTGTGTGGAAACAGTGAGTCGTAGGATTATATCTAGTGTGTAGGGTGCTGTGTGGAAACAGATGGGTTTAGGATTATATCTAGTGTGTATGGTGCTGTGTGGAAACAGTAGGTCGTAGGATTATATCTAGTGTGTATGGTGCTGTGTGGAAACAGTGAGTCGTAGGATTATATCTAGTGTGTATGGTGCTGTGGGGAAACAGATGGGTTTAGGATTATATCTAGTGTGTATGGTGCTGTGTGGAAACAGTGAGTCGTAGGATTATATCTAGTGTGTAGGGTGCAGTGTGGAAACAGTGAGTCGTAGGATTATATCTAGTGTGTAGGGTGCTCTGTGGAAATGTCATATTCGTCGTAAGGATGGGACCAAAACGTAGCGGGAATGTGAATACTAATCTTTATTTCGAAGAAAACAAAAACAACGACGAAAATCAGCCCTGTAAGGCACACAGCTATACACGGAACAACTACCCACCCAAAAACCCATGGAAAAACACCCCTACTAAATAGGACCTTCAATTAGAGACAACGAGGAACAGCTGCCTCCAATTGAAGGTCAACCCAATAAACTAAACATAGAAATAGAAAACTAGAACGAACATAGAAATATACTAACATAGAACGTTAACCAACAAACCCCGAAACACATAAAACAAACACCCCCCTGCCACGTCCTGACCAAACTACAATAACAAACATCCCCCTTTACTGGTCAGGGCGTGACAGGAAACAGTAAGTCGTAGGAGCCTTTTTTGTTGAAGTAAGAATCCAGAATGCCAGATTTATCTAAATTGTCCTGCCAGATTATGAATTTATTTAAACGTTTATCTTTTTTTTTTTTTTAATATAAACATCAGGGTACTCAGGCAGACGGGTAAATTCTTCCTCTTCTATTTGATAAGGGTATTAGAGTACAGTTGGCCAAAACTCGAGACAAATCTGTACTTTTTTAACTTATAAAGCACCCATTACCAATCAAGGGACCAAATGTAGTGCGTTTTTTTTTTTTAGAGCCTGTTTCATATCTTTGATAAGAGTGTTGGTTTATACGCACAAAAGTGGGTGACGATGACTATGTAATGGTCCCAAATTGCACCCTATTCCCTATGTTAGTGCACTACTTTTAGTGCACTATATATATAGAGAATAGGGTGCCATTTGGGATTACAACCCTATGCTAGAAGACACTCCCAATATACTCTATAGTCCAATATGTGAAGGAAAAAAGGCACCGTTTCTGAAGGTAGACTTGACATCTTCGGATACCTTCCAAAACAAACTACATGGAAACATATAAACTGGTATTGTATGTCAGTGTATATATACTGGTAATGTATATCAGTGTATATATACTGGTATTGTATGTCAGTGTATATATACTGGTATTGTATGTCAGTGTATATAAACTGGTATTGTATATCAATATACTGGTAATGTATATCAGTGTATATATACTGGTATTGTATGTCAGTGTATATATACTGGTATTGTATATCAATATACTGGTATTGTATATCAGTGTATATATACTGGTATTGTATATCAATATACTGGTATTGTATATCAGTGTATATATACTGGTATTGTATATCAGTGTATTTATACTGGTATTGTATGTCAGTGTATATATACTGGTATTGTATATCAGTGTATATATACTGGTATTGTATATCAGTATATATATACTGATATTGTATGTCAGTGTATATAAACTGGTATTGTATGTCAGTGTATATATACTGGTATTGCATATCAGTGTATATAAACTGGTATTGTATGTCAGTGTATATATACTGGTATTGTATGTCAGTGTATATATACTGGTATTGTATGTCAGTGTATATATACTGGTATTGTATATCAGTGTATATATACTGGTATTGTATGTCAGTGTATATATACTGGTATTGTATGTCAGTGTATATATACTGGTATTGCATATCAGTGTATATATACTGGTATTGTATATCAGTGTATATATACTGGTATTGCATATCAGTGTATATATACTGGTATTGCATATCAGTGTATATATACTGGTATTGCATATCAGTGTATATATACTGGTATTGCATATCAGTGTATATATACTGGTATTGTATATCAGTGTATATATACTGTGTTGGTCATCATGATAATTGACATGCGGTATTGGGGGAAGGTTTGTCCGGAAGCTTTTGATTTGTTAACCGTTTATAAGACAACGCTTTTTCCTGCCAATGGGATGAGTTGATGTGAGAGTCTGTCGGAAAGGTAATATATTGATTTCTGTTGTTTCTTATTAAAGCCCTTAACCCAATGTTTAATGATATAAATCACCTACAAGGTGTACAATTGGTCCTACTGACGTTTGTATTTTCTTATCAAGGTTGTGAGAAAAATAAAAAATATATGTATTCATTTTTTCTGTCTCTACACATCTATAACATGTTCTTAGCTCTGGTCCACGGTGTTACCACACGTTCCTCCATGAAGACATATTTAACACCCTGGACCAGAGCTATGTATTGGATAGCTCTGGTCCACGGTGTTACCACACGTTCCTCCATGAAGACATATTTAATGCCATGGACCAGAGCTATGTATTGGGTAGCTCTGGTCCACGGTGTTACCACACGTTCCTCCATGAAGACACATTTAATTTCCTGGGACCAGAGCTATGTATTGGATAGCTCTGGTCCACGGTGTTACCACACATTCTTCCATGAAGACATATTTAATGCCCTGGACCAGAGCTATGTATTGGATCGCTCTGGTCCACGGTGTTACCACAGATTCCTCCATGAAGACATATTTAATGCCCTGGACCAGAGCTATGTATTGGATAGCTCTGGTCCACGGTGTTACCACATATTCCTCCACGAAGACATATTTAATGCCCTGGACCAGAGCTATGGTGAATGGGCCCAGGTCAACAGTAGTGCACTATGTAGGGAATAGGATGCCGTTTGAGATACATTCCTATGTCTTTAACCTAAAAGCAATGATTTATACAGTACAAAGTGTTAATATGATTATCTGCTATGAGTGTACAAGTCATTTAAATTATTAAGATGTTATTGCATTTTTTTTTTTAATATTCAGTGTATTATTAAAGATTCTGTTCTATAAGAAACAATTCATTACGAAGCTTCCTTCATATTGGTTATGTCTCGAATGGCACCCTATTCCCTATATAGTGCACTACTTTGGACCAGGACCTGCATAGGGAATAGGGTGCCAGGGCCCATAGGGTTCTGGTAGAAAGTAGTGCACTATATAGGGAATAGGGTACCAGGGCCCATAGGGTTCTGGTCTAAAGTAGTGCACTATATAGGGAATAGGGTGCCAGGGCCCATAGGGTTCTGGTAGAAAGTAGTGCACTATATAGGGAATAGGGTGCCAGGACCCATAGGGTTCTGGTAGAAAGTAGTGCACTATATAGGGAATAGGGTGCCAGGGCCCTGTAATACGCTGTTTCAGCACATAGAAAACTGACTAACCCTCAGTCACATCATAATGGACTACGCTGTTTCAGTACATAGAAAACAGACTAACCCTCAGTCACATCATAATGGACTACGCTGTTTCAGTACATAGAAAACAGACTAACCCTCAGTCACATCATAATGGACTACGCTGTTTCAGTACATAGAAAACAGACTAACCCTCAGTCACATCATAATGGACTACGCTGTTTCAGTACATAGAAAACAGACTAACCCTCAGTCACATCATAATGGACTACGCTGTTTCAGTACATAGAAAACTGACTAACCCTCAGTCACATCATAATGGACTACGCTGTTTCAGCACATAGAAAACAGACTAACCCTCAGTCACATCATAATGGACTACGCTGTTTCAGTACATAGAAAACAGACTAACCCTCAGTCACATCATAATGGACTACGCTGTTTCAGTACATAGAAAACAGACTAACCCTCAGTCACATCATAATGGACTACGCTGTTTCAGTACATAGAAAACAGACTAACCCTCAGTCACATCATAATGGACTACGCTGTTTCAGTACATAGAAAACTGACTAACCCTCAGTCACATCATAATGGACTACGCTGTTTCAGTACATAGAAAACAGACTAACCCTCAGTCACATCATAATGGACTACGCTGTTTCAGCACATAGAAAACAGACTAACCCTCAGTCACATCATAATGGACTACGCTGTTTCAGCACATAGAAAACAGACTAACCCTCAGTCACATCATAATGGACTACGCTGTTTCAGCACATAGAAAACAGACTAACCCTCAGTCACATCATAATGGACTACGCTGTTTCAGTACATAGAAAACTGACTAACCCTCAGTCACATCATAATGGACTACGCTGTTTCAGTACATAGAAAACAGACTAACCCTCAGTCACATCATAATGGACTACGCTGTTTCAGTACATAGAAAACAGACTAACTGTCAGTCACATCATAATGGACTACGCTGTTTCAGTACATAGAAAACAGACTAACCCTCAGTCACATCATAATGGACTACGCTGTTTCAGTACATAGAAAACAGACTAACCCTCAGTCACATCATAATGGACTACGCTGTTTCAGTACATAGAAAACAGACTAACCCTCAGTCACATCATAATTGACTACGCTGTTTCAGTACATAGAAAACAGACTAACCCTCAGTCACATCATAATGGACTACGCTGTTTCAGTACATAGAAAACAGACTAACCCTCAGTCACATCATAATGGACTACGCTGTTTCAGTACATAGAAAACAGACTAACCCTCAGTCACATCATAATGGACTACGCTGTTTCAGTACATAGAAAACAGACTAACCCTCAGTCACATCATAATGGACTACGCTGTTTCAGTACATAGAAAACAGACTAACCCTCAGTCACATCATAATGGACTACGCTGTTTCAGTACATAGAAAACAGACTAACCCTCAGTCACATCATAATGGACTACGCTGTTTCAGCACATAGAAAACAGACTAACCCTCAGTCACATCATAATGGACTACGCTGTTTCAGTACATAGAAAACAGACTAACCCTCAGTCACATCATAATGGACTACGCTGTTTCAGTACATAGAAAACTGACTAACCCTCAGTCACATCATAATGGACTACGCTGTTTCAGTACATAGAAAACAGACTAACCCTCAGTCACATCATAATGGACTACGCTGTTTCAGCACATAGAAAACAGACTAACCCTCAGTCACATCATAATGGACTACGCTGTTTCAGCACATAGAAAACAGACTAACCCTCAGTCACATCATAATGGACTACGCTGTTTCAGCACATAGAAAACAGACTAACCCTCAGTCACATCATAATGGACTACGCTGTTTCAGTACATAGAAAACTGACTAACCCTCAGTCACATCATAATGGACTACGCTGTTTCAGTACATAGAAAACAGACTAACCCTCAGTCACATCATAATGGACTACGCTGTTTCAGTACATAGAAAACAGACTAACTGTCAGTCACATCATAATGGACTACGCTGTTTCAGTACATAGAAAACAGACTAACCCTCAGTCACATCATAATGGACTACGCTGTTTCAGTACATAGAAAACAGACTAACCCTCAGTCACATCATAATGGACTACGCTGTTTCAGTACATAGAAAACAGACTAACCCTCAGTCACATCATAATTGACTACGCTGTTTCAGTACATAGAAAACAGACTAACCCTCAGTCACATCATAATGGACTACGCTGTTTCAGTACATAGAAAACAGACTAACTCTCAGTCACATCATAATGGACTACGCTGTTTCAGTACATAGAAAACAGACTAACCCTCAGTCACATCATAATGGACTACGCTGTTTCAGTACATAGAAAACAGACTAACCCTCAGTCACATCATAATGGACTACGCTGTTTCAGTACATAGAAAACAGACTAACCCTCAGTCACATCATAATGGACTACGCTGTTTCAGTACATAGAAAACAGACTAACCCTCAGTCACATCATAATGGACTACGCTGTTTCAGTACATAGAAAACAGACTAACCCTCAGTCACATCATAATGGACTACGCTGTTTCAGTACATAGAAAACAGACTAACCCTCAGTCACATCATAATGGACTACGCTGTTTCAGCACATAGAAAACAGACTAACCCTCAGTCACATCATAATTGACTACGCTGTTTCAGTACATAGAAAACAGACTAACCCTCAGTCACATCATAATGGACTACGCTGTTTCAGTACATAGAAAACAGACTAACCCTCAGTCACATCATAATGCACTACGCTGTTTCAGTACATAGAAAACAGACTAACCCTCAGTCACATCATAATGGACTACGCTGTTTCAGTACATAGAAAACAGACTAACCCTCAGTCACATCATAATGGACTACGCTGTTTCAGTACATAGAAAACAGACTAACTGTCAGTCACATCATAATGGACTACGCTGTTTCAGTACATAGAAAACAGACTAACCCTCAGTCACATCATAATGGACTACGCTGTTTCAGTACATAGAAAACAGACTAACCCTCAGTCACATCATAATGGACTACGCTGTTTCAGTACATAGAAAACAGACTAACCCTCAGTCACATCATAATTGACTACGCTGTTTCAGTACATAGAAAACAGACTAACCCTCAGTCACATCATAATGGACTACGCTGTTTCAGTACATAGAAAACAGACTAACCCTCAGTCACATCATAATGGACTACGCTGTTTCAGTACATAGAAAACAGACTAACCCTCAGTCACATCATAATGGACTACGCTGTTTCAGTACATAGAAAACAGACTAACCCTCAGTCACATCATAATGGACTACGCTGTTTCAGTACATAGAAAACAGACTAACCCTCAGTCACATCATAATGGACTACGCTGTTTCAGTACATAGAAAACAGACTAACCCTCAGTCACATCATAATGGACTACGCTGTTTCAGTACATAGAAAACAAACTAACCCTCAGTCACATCATAATGGACTACGCTGTTTCAGTACATAGAAAACAGACTAACCCTCAGTCACATCATAATGGACTACGCTGTTTCAGCACATAGAAAACAGACTAACCCTCAGTCACATCATAATTGACTACGCTGTTTCAGTACATAGAAAACAGACTAACCCTCAGTCACATCATAATGGACTACGCTGTTTCAGTACATAGAAAACAGACTAACCCTCAGTCACATCATAATGGACTACGCTGTTTCAGTACATAGAAAACAGACTAACCCTCAGTCACATCATAATGGACTACGCTGTTTCAGTACATAGAAAACAGACTAACCCTCAGTCACATCATAATGGACTACGCTGTTTCAGTACATAGAAAACAGACTAACCCTCAGTCACATCATAATGGACTACGCTGTTTCAGCACATAGAAAACAGACTAACCCTCAGTCACATCATAATGGACTACGCTGTTTCAGTACATAGAAAACAGACTAACCCTCAGTCACATCATAATGGACTACGCTGTTTCAGTACATAGAAAACAGACTAACCCTCAGTCACATCATAATGGACTACGCTGTTTCAGTACATAGAAAACAGACTAACCCTCAGTCACATCATAATGGACTACGCTGTTTCAGTACATAGAAAACAGACTAACCTGGGTCACTTCATGTGGTATTAATGGACTACGCTGTTTCAGTACATAGAAAACTGAGACTTACAGTGAGACTAAATATGCTGTTTATCTTTCTGATTCAGATTTAATTCGTATGAATGCGGTCCAATCCCCCCCCTCGTTTTGTTCACTTTTGGAATCTCATCATATTGAAAACATTTCAATACATTTCTAAAAGTCTGATTTCTGATCTCTGCTTATTGATTCAATAAGTGTGTGTGTGTGTGTGTGTGTGTGTGTGTGTGTGTGTGTGTGTGTGTGTGTGTGTGTGTGTGTGTGTGAGATAGAGAGTTAGAGATAGAGATCCTGATTGAGTTTATGATACTGGACATGTCTATGCTGTAATATCCCAGACATTTCCACTGCTGTAAAGGCACAATCATTACCTTCATCTGCTTTACGATAATGTTGTCAAACCACAATCATTACCTTTCATCTCCTTTAGGATAATGCTGTAAAGAGTGACTTGCCATGGACACCAGCCTGGTCAGAGTGACTGCCATGGACACCAGCCTGGTCAGAGTGACTGCCATGGACACCAGCCTGGTCAGAGTGACTGCCATGGACACCAGCCTGGTCAGAGTGACTGCCATGGACACCAGCCTGGTCAGAGTGACTGCCATGGACACCAGCCTGGTCAGAGTGACTGCCATGGACACCAGCCTGGTCAGAGTGACTGCCATGGACACCAGCCTGGTCAGAGTGACTGCTATGGACACCAGCCTGGTCAGAGTGACTGCTATGGACACCAGCCTGGTCAGAGTGACTGCCATGGACACCAGCCTGGTCAGAGTGACTAGCACGGTGGCACGGTGGGACCAAAACACCCTGTGGTCCTCAGACTGGTTGCGTGCGATTCATTCAACGCCAAAGTGTCCCTTTGGACAGCAACACAAACACAATAAAGCTGACGTGCTGCAGAAACACACACAGAGGAACATAAAATCAGCCAAGCAGCAGACACGAACTCTCCGACGCAAATTATCGACGCGTCAGCGTCGCACCACTTTCTACATATCACTACGCTGCGCTTTCTAAGTCTCTCAAATATCATATTACTGTAACTATGAGGGATCGTGTTAAAAGTGCATTCTGGTAGATTTCCAAACTGCAAACACGTATGATGTATCAAAGAGCCACAAGCTCTTCCATCCCCCCCCCCTCCCCCCCCCCCCAAAAAGCTGGCAACACGACCAGCGAGACAATCAGTACAGCTTCTCCTAATGGAACGTGGTCTGAGGCAGCTCTCAGTACAGCTTCTCCTAATGGAACGTGGTCTGAGGCAGCTCTCAGTACAGCTTCTCCTAATGGAACGTGGTCTGAGGCAGCTCTCTAAAATAGCCAGGTATCTGAAACTAGCTGGCTAGCTGTGACACAGTTGGAACAGAGTGGAACATAGAGTCCCTGCTGTAATACCACGAGCTGAAGACTACTACAGTAGCTTACTGGGGGAGGGGGGTTAAGATCTGAACTGGGACCTGCGTCACAGCAGGACTGAATGGTACAGTAGCTCACTGGGGGAGGGGGTTAAGATCTGAACTGGGACCTGTCTCTATGGAGGGTTAAGATCTGAACTGGGACCTGCGTCACAGCAGGACTGAATGGTACAGTAGCTCACTGGGGGAGGGGGTTAAGATCTGAACTGGGACCTGTCTCTATGGAGGGTTAAGATCTGAACTGGGACCTGTCTCTATGGAGGGTTAAGATCTGAACTGGGACCTGTCTCTATGGAGGGTTAAGATCTGAACTGGGACCTGTCTCTATGGAGGGTTAAGATCTGAACTGGGACCTGCGTCACAGCAGGACTGAATGGTACAGTAGCTCACTGGGGGGGTTAAGATCTGAACTGGGACCTGTCTCTATATGGGGGTGTTAAGATCTCATGGGTGGTCAGGATTTATACCACTAGGGTGGTCAGGGTTTCTACCACTAGGGTAGTCAGGGTTTCTACCACTAGGGTGGTCAGGGTTTATACCACTAGGGTGGTCAGGGTTTCTACCACTAGGGTAGTCAGGGTTTCTACCACTAGGGTGGTCAGGGTTTATACCACTAGGGTGGTCAGGGTTTATACCACTAGGGTGGTCAGGGTTTATACCACTAGGGTGGTCAGGGTTTATACCACTAGGGTGGTCAGGGTTTATACCACTAGGGTGGTCAGGGTTTATACCACTAGGGTGGTCAGTGTTTATACCACTAGGGTGGTCAGGGTTTATACCACTAGGGTGGTCAGGGTTTATACCACTAGGGTGGTCAGGGTTTATACCACTAGGGTAGTCAGGGTTTATACCACTAGGGTGGTCAGGGTTTATACCACTAGGGTGGTAGACCTCCACAAGTCTGGTTCATCCTTGGGAGCAATTTCCAAACGCCTGAAGGTACCACGTTCATCAATACAAACAATAGTACGCAAGTATAAACACCATGGGACCACGCAGCCGTCATACCGCTCAGGAAGGAGACGCGTTCTGTCTCCTAGAGATGAACGTACTTTGGTGCGAAAAGTGCAAATCAATCCCAGAACAACAGCAAAGGACCTTGTGAAGATTTGATCATATTACTCCAGTGCTAGCCTCCCTACACTGGCTTCCTGTTAAGGCAAGGGCTGATTTCAAGGTTTTACTGCTAACCTACAATTCATTACATGGGTTTGCTCCTGCCTATCTCTCCGATTTGGTCCTGCCGTACATACCTGCACGTACGCTACAGTCAAAAGATGCAGGCCTCCTAATTGTCCCTAGAATTTCTAAACAAACAGCTGGAGGCAGGGCTTTCTCCTATAGAGCTCCATTTTTATGGAATGGTCTGCCTACCCATGAGAGACTCGGTCTCAACCTTTAAGACTTTATTGAAGACTCATCTCTTCAGCAGGTCCTATGTTTGAGTGTAGTCTGTCCCAGGAGTGTGAAGGTGAATGGAAAGGCACTGGAGCAACGAACCGCCCTTGCTGTCTCTGCCTGGCCGTTTCCCCTCTCTCCACTGGGATTCTCCGCCTCTAACCCTATTACAGGGGCTGAGTCACTGGCTTACTGGTGCTCTTCCATGCCGTCCCTAGAAGGGGTGCTTCACTTGAGTGGGTTGAGTCACTGACGTGGTCTTCCTGTCCGGGTTGGCGCCCTCCCCTTGGGTTGTGCCGTGGCGGAGATCTTTGTGGGCTATACTCGGCCTTGTCTCAGGATGGTAAGTTGGTGGTTGAAGATATCCCTCTAGTGGTGTGGGGGCTGTGCTTTGGCAAAGTGGGTGGGGTTATATCCTGCCTGTTTGGCCCTGTCCGGGGGTATCATTGGATGGGGCCCACAGTGTCTCCTGACCCCTCCTGTCTCAGCCTCCAGTATTTATGCTGGAGTAGTTTATGTGTCGGGGGGCTAGGGTCAGTCTGTTACATCTGGAGTATTTCTCTTGTCTTATCCGGTGTCCTGTGTGAATTTAAGTATTCTCTTTCTCTCTCTCTCTCTCTCTCTCTCTCAGAGGACCTGAGCCCTAGGACCATGCCTCAGGACTACCTGGCATGATGACCCCTTGTTGTCCCCAGTCCACCTGGCCGTGCTGCTGCTCCAGTTTCAACTGTTCTGCCTGCGGCTATGGAACCCTGACCTGTTCACTGTGATTACTATTATTTGACCATGCTGGTCATTTATGAACATTTGGACATCTTGACCATGTTCTGTTATAATCTCCACCCGGCACACCCAGAAGAGGACTGGCCACCCCTCAAAGCCTGGTTCCTCTCTAGATTTCTTCCTAGGTTTTGGCCTTTCTAGGGAGTTTTTCCTAGGGAGTTTTTCATAGCCACCGTGCTTCTACACCTGCATTGCTTGCTGTTTGGGATTTTAGGCTGGGTTTCTGTACAGCACTTTGAGATATCAGCTGATGTAAGAAGGGCTATATAAATACATTTGATTTGATTTGAAGATGCAGGAGGAAACGGGTACAAAAGTATCTATATCCACAGTAAAACAAGTCCTATATCGACAGGCTACCCGAACGTTTGACCCAAGTTAAACAATTTAAAGGCAATGCTACCAAATACTTATTCACTGTATGTAAACTTCTGACCCACTGGGAATGTGATGAAAGAAATTAAAGCTGAAATAAATCATTCTTTCTACTATTATTCTCACATTTCACATTCTTAAAATAAAGTGGTGATCCTAACTGACCTAAGACAGGGAATTTTTACTAGGATTAAATGGTCAGGAATTGTGAAAAACTGAGTTTAAATGTATTTAGCTAAGGTGTATGTAAACTTCCGACTTCAACTGTATGTAACAATGGAACACTAATCACTTTAATAATGTTTACATACTGTTTTACTAATTGCATATGTATATACTCTATTCTACTGTATTCTAGTCAATGCCACTCTGACATTGCTAGTCCTAGTATTTAAATATTTCTTAATTCCATTCTTTTGCTTTTAGATGTGTGTGTATTGTTGTGAATTGTTAGATACTACTGCACTGTTGGAGCTAGGAACACAAGCATTTCGCTACACCCGCAATAATATCTTCTAAATATGTGATTGTGACCAATAATATTTGATTTGATTTCAACTTAAGGCTAGGGGGCAGTATTCGGAAGTTCGGATGAATGTCGTGCCCAAAGTAAACTGCCTGTTACTCAGGCCCAGAAGCTAAGATATGTATATAGCATTGGATAGAAAACACTCTGAAGTTTCTAAAACTGTTAAATTAATGTCTGTGAGTAAAACAGAACTGATATGGCAGGCGACAACCTGAGGAGAATCCATCCGGAAATGTTTTTTTTGAGGTCACCACCCATTGACATGCTTGTCTATGGGATATTCAAAGGAAATCCTCCCAGATTGCAGTTCCTATGGCTTCCACTAGATGTCAACAGTCTTTAGAAAAGGATTCAGGCTTGTCTTTTGAAAAATGACTTAGTAGTTGTAGTTTTTCAAGGTGGCTCTCATTTTGGACTGTAGTCTTGTGGTGCGCATGGATGAGGGCTCGTACTTTGTTATTTATCTCCGGTATTGAACATACTACATTCCGTCTTAAATTTTTGCATTCATTTACATATTAGGGTACCTGTGGATTGACCAGAAACGTTCTTTGACTTGTTTGGATGAAGTTAATTGGTAACTTTTGGGATTCCTTTGTATGCATGTTGAACGAGTGGAAAGGATGTATTACTGAATCAAACGCGCCAAGTAAACTGACTTTTTTGGGATATAAAGAAGGACTTTATTGACCATTTGTTATGTTGCTGGGACCCTTGGGATTGAAAACAGAGGAAGATCTTCAAAGGTAAGTGATTTATTTTATCATTATTTCTGACTTTTGTGACACCTCTGCTGGTTTGGAAAGTGTTTTTAATGCTTTTGTATGCGGGGCACTGTCCTCAGATAATCGCATGGTATGCTTTCGCCGTAAAGCCATTTTGAAATCTGATGAAGCGGCTGGATTAACAAGAAGTTAAGCTTTTAAATGACGTATGACACTTGTATTTTCATGAATGTTTAATATTACGATTTTTGTATTTTGAATTTCGCACTCTGCAATTTCACTGGATGTTGTCGAGATGGGGTGCTAGCGTCACACATAGCCCAAAGAGGTGTGTTGGGGCTAGGGGGCAGTATTGAGAATTTTGAAGAAAATATGTGCCCATTTTTAACTGCCTCCTACACCAACTCAGAAGCTAGGATATGCATATTATTAACAGATTTGGATAGAAAACACTCTGAATTTTCTAAAACTGTTTGAATGGTGTCTGTAAGTATAACAAAACTCATATGGCAGGCAAAAACCTGAGAAAAATACAAGCAGGAAATGAGAATTTTGTGCCTGTACTATTTTCGAGTCATTGCTAATAGATCACACAGTGACAAAGGATTCATTTTGCACTTCTTACGGCTTCCACTAGATGTCAACGATCTTTATAAAGTTGTTTGAAGCGTCTATGATGAACAGAGAACGAATGACAAGGAAGGGAAGTTGACGTCCCTGGGATGTCGTCACTTCATTAATGCGCGCACATGCGCGTTCATGTGAGGCAAGACATTTTTCAAAACGTTTTTCAAGACACAGGAGAGGTCGGGTTGAAATATTACTTATGTTTCACGTTAAAAATGGCCCTAAAGATTGATGCTAAACAACGTTTGACATGTTTGAACGAACGTAAATAGATTTTTTTTTTACTTTTCGTCGTGACTTCCCCCCCTCGCCCTACATTTTGAGGAGCCTACTGAACGTGCTAACAACATGGAACAACTTGGAGTTATTTGGACATAAATTGTGAACTTTGTCGAAAGAAACCACATTTGTTGTGGACCTGGGATTCCTGGAAGTGCCTTCTGATGAAGATAATCAAAGGTAAGGGAATATTGGTAGTGACAACTGACACTACCACTGGAAGGAGGAACAACTGACACTTTCACTGGAAGGGGGAACAACTGACACTACCACTGGAAGGACTGGAGGAACAACTGACACTACCACTGGAAGGAGGAACAACTGACACTACCACTGGAAGGAGGAACAACTGACACTACCACTGGAAGGGGGAACAACTGACACTACCACTGGAAGGAGGAACAACTGGCACTACCACTGGAAGGGGGGAACAACTGACACTATCACTGGAAGGACTGGAGGAACAACTGACACTACCACTGGAAGGAGGAACAACTGACACTACCACTGGAAGGAGGAACAACTGACACTACCACTGGAAGGGGGAACAACTGACACTACCACTGGAATGAGGAACAACTGACACTACCACTGGAAGGGGGAACAACTGACACTACCACTGGAATGAGGAACAACTGACACTACCACTGGAAGGGGGAACAACTGACACTACCACTGGAAGGAGGAACAACTGACACTACCACTGGAAGGACTGGAGGAACAACTGACACTACCACTGGAAGGACTGGAGGAACAACTGACACTACCACTGGAATGAGGAACAACTGACACTACCACTGGAAGGGGGGAACAACTGACACTACCACTGGAAGGGGGAACAACTGACACTACCACTGGAAGGTGGAACAACTGACACTACCACTGGAAGGACTGGAGGAACAACTGACACTACCACTGGAAGGACTGGAGGAACAACTGACACTACCACTGGAAGAAACTGGAGGAACAACTGACACTACCACTGGAAGGAGGAACAACTGACTGCCACTGGAAGGACTGGAGGAACAACTGACACTACCACTGGAAGGGGGGAACAACTGACACTACCACTGGAAGGGGGAACAACTGACACTACCACTGGAAGGAGGAACAACTGACACTACCACTGGAAGGAGGAACAACTGACACTACCACTGGAAGGTGGAACAACTGACACTACCACTGGAAGGACTGGAGGAACAACTGACACTACCACTGGAAGGACTGGAGGAACAACTGACACTACCACTGGAAGGACTGGAGGAACAACTGACACTACCACTGGAAGGAGGAACAACTGACACTACCACTGGAAGGGGGAACAACTGACACTACCACTGGAATGAGGAACAACTGACACTACCACTGGAATGAGGAACAACTGACACTACCACTGGAAGGGGGAACAACTGACACTACCACTGGAAGGACTGGAGGAACAACTGACACTACCACTGGAAGGTGGAACAACTGACACTACCACTGGAAGGACTGGAGGAACAACTGACACTACCACTGGAAGGACTGGAGGAACAACTGACACTACCACTGGAAGAAACTGGAGGAACAACTGACACCACCACTGGAAGGAGGAACAACTGACACTGCCACTGGAAGGACTGGAGGAACAACTGACACTACCACTGGAAGGAGGAACAACTGACACTACCACTGGAAGGACTGGGGGAACAACTGACACTACCACTGGAAGGGGGAACAACTGACACTACCACTGGAAGGAGGAACAACTGACACTACCACTGGAAGGACTGGAGGAACAACTGACACTACCACTGGAAGAAACTGGAGGAACAACTGACACTACCACTGGAAGGGGGAACAACTGACACTACCACTGGAAGGAGGAACAACTGACACTACCACTGGAAGGACTGGAGGAACAACTGACACTACCACTGGAAGGAGGAACAACTGACACTACCACTGGAAGGACTGGAGGAACAACTGACACTACCACTGGAAGGGGGAACAACTGACACTACCACTGGAAGGAGGAACAACTGACACTACCACTGGAAGGAGGAACAACTGACACTACCACTGGAAGGACTGGAGGAACAACTGACACTACCACTGGAAGGACTGGAGGAACAACTGACACTACCACTGGAAGGAGGAACAACTGACACTACCACTGGAAGGTGGAACAACTGACACTACCACTGGAAGGTGGAACAACTGTGGTCTCTACACAGACGGCCTGGTCTCTACACAGACTGCCTGGTCTCTACACAGACTGCCTGGTCTCTACACAGACTGCCTGGTCTCTACACAGACTGCCTGGTCTCTACACAGACGGCCTGGTCTCTACACAGACGGCCTGGTCTCTACACAGACTGCCTGGTCTCTACACAGACTGCCTGGTCTCTACACAGACTGCCTGGTCTCTACACAGACGGCCTGGTCTCTACACAGACTGCCTGGTCTCTACACAGACTGCCTGGTCTCTCCACAGACTGCCTGACCAGCTGAGGAAGGGGAACATATGAATGTGATCAGCACTAGCCTGGTCTGGGCTTTAATCCCCTGTCCGTCTGTCAGCTGCCCCACAGTTCCCCACAGTCGCATCTCTAACACTGCTTCTACCGTGCAACTGGCCTCCATGTCGGCTCAGGTCGGTGTTGTAAACACAGAGGTGTCAGTCTAGGGAAGGGTGTGTGAGACACAGGATGACCTGTTGTTATGTTTCACCAGACAAGCAGAGACCTAGTTATATCCCTTACCCCTGTCTCGCTCTGTCCCTCTCTGTCCCGCTCTGTCCCTCCCTGTCCCTCTCTGTCCCTCTCTGGCCCTCTCTGTCCCTCTCTGTCTCGCTCTGTCCCGCTCTGTCCCTCTCTGTCCTGCTCCGTCCCTCTCTGTCCCTCTCTGTCCCTCTCTGTCCCGCTCTGTCCCTCTCTGTCCCTCTCTGTCCCTCTCTGTCTCGCTCTGCGACTCTCTGTCCTGCTCCGTCCCTCTCTGTCCCTCTCTGTCCCTCTCTGTCCCTCTCTGTCCCGCTCTGTCCCTCTCTGTCCCTCTCTGTCCTGCTCTGTCCCTCTCTGTCCCGCTCTGTCCCTCTCTGTCCCTCTCTGTCCCTCTCTGTCCCTCTCCGTCCCTCTCTGTCCCGCTCTGTCCCGCTCTGACCCGCTCTGTCCCTCTCTGTCCCTCTCTGTCCTGCTCTGTCCCTCTCTGTCCCTCTCTGTCCCGCTCTGTCCCTCTCTGTCCCTCTCTGTCCCTCTCTGACCCGCTCTGTCCCTCTCTGTCCCGCTCTGTCCCGCTCTGTCCCTCTCTGCCCCGCTCTGTCCCTCTCCGACCCGCTCTGTCCTGCTCTGTCCCTCTCTGTCCCGCTCTGTCCCTCTCCGTCCCGCTCTGTCCTACTCTGACCCTCTCTGACATGCCCCGTCTTGTTTTGTCTGTCAATCACTAAAACATATGTCTGCTGAGAGCCAGATGGTACAGGACTGTAGCAACGGTATTACTGGAGAGAGAGAGATAGGGGATAGAAAGAGAGAGGGGGAAGGGGGGAGAGAAAGAGAGAGGGGGAGAGAGAGAAGAATGGAGGGGGAATTGGGGGAGAGAAAGAGGGGGAGGGAGGAGAGAGAGGAGGTAGGGGGAAGGGGGGAGAGAAAGAGGGGGAGGGGAAGAGAGAAAGAGGGGGGGAGAGAGAAGAATGGAGGGGGAATTGGGGGAGAGAAAGAGGGGGAGGGGGAGAGAAAGAGACAAAGAAAGAGAGAGACGGGAGAGGGGATAGGGAAAGAGAGAAGGATGGAGGGGGAGGGTGGGAGAAAGAGAGAGAAGGGAGAGAGAGCGAGAGAGACAGAGGGGGAAGTGAGAGGGGGATAGAGACAGAGAGAGAGAGGAGGAAGAGAGAGGGGATAGAGAGAGAGAGGAGGAAGAGAGAGGGGGATAGAGACAGAGAGAGAGAGGAGGAAGAGAGAGGGGGATAGAGAGAGAGAGGAGGAAGAGAGAGGGGATAGAGAGAGAGAGAGAGAGGAGGAAGAGAGAGGGGGATAGAGAGAGAGAGAGAGAGGGGGAAGAGAGAGGGGGATAGAGACAGAGAGAGAGAGGAGGAAGAGAGAGGGGGATAGAGAGAGAGAGGAGGAAGAGAGAGGGGGATAGAGACAGAGAGGGAGAGGAGGAAGAGAGAGGGGGATAGAGAGAGAGAGGGGGAAGAGAGAAACAAAGAGAGATAGACGCAGTTCTTTGACAACCAGACCCACATTGTCCGTGACAGTTTCTGTGTCAATCTAAACCTCCAGTAATAACACTCAGTGATGTCACCCATCTGTCCCCTTTGAAGGGTTAGAGGTTAGGGTTAGGGGTTAGGGGTTAGGGTTAGGGGTTAGGGTTAGGGGTTAGGGGTTAGGGTTGGGGTTAGGGGTTAGGGTTAGAGGTTAGGGTTAGGGTTAGGGTTAGGGGTTAAGGGTTAGGGGTTAGGGTTAGAGGTTAGGGTTAGAGGTTAGGGTTAGGGGTTAGGGGTTAGGGTTAGAGGTTAGGGTTAGGGTTAGGGGTTAGGGTTAGAGGTTAGGGTTAGGGTTAGGGGTTAGAGGTTAGAGGTTAGGGTTAGGGTTAGAGGTTAGGGTTAGGGTTAGGGTTAGGGTTAGGGGTTAGGGTTAGAGGTTAGGGTTAGGGTTAGGGATAGGGGTTAGGGTTAGAGGTTAGGGTTAGGGATTAGGGTTAGGGTTAGGGTTAGGGGTTAGGGTTAGAGGTTAGGGTTAGAGGTTAGGGTTAGAGGTTAGGGTTAGGGTTAGGGATTAGGGGTTAGGGTTAGGGTTAGAGGTTAGGGTTAGGGTTAGGGTTAGAGGTTAGGGTTAGGGTTAGGGATTAGGGTTAGGGTTAGGGATTAGGGGTTAGGGGTTAGGTTTAGGGTTAGAGGTTAGGGTTAGAGGTTAGAGGTTAGGGTTAGAGGTTAGGGTTAGGGTTAGAGGTTAGGGTTAGGGGTTAGGGTTAGGGGTTAGAGGTTAGGGGTTAGAGGTTAGGGTTAGAAGTTAGAAGTTAGGGTTAGAGGTTAGGGGTTAGGGTTAGGGTTAGAGGTTAGGGTTAGAGGTTAGGGTTAGGGGTTAGGGTTAGGGGTTAGAGGTTAGGGGTTAGAGGTTAGGGGTTAGGGTTAGGGGTTAGAGGTTAGGGGTTAGAGGTTCGGGTTAGAGGTTAGAGGTTAGAGGTTAGGGTTAGAGGTTAGGGTTAGGGTTAGGGGTTAGGGTTAGAAGTTAGGGTTAGGGATTAGGGTTAGGGTTAGGGTTAGGGGTTAGGGTTAGAGGTTAGGGTTAGGGTTAGAGTTTAGGGTTAGAGGTTAGGGTTAGGGTTAGGGATTAGGGGTTAGGGTTAGAGGTTAGGGTTAGGGTTAGAGGTTAGGGTTAGGGTTAGAGGTTAGGGTTAGGGTTAGGGATTAGGGTTAGGGTTAGGGATTAGGGGTTAGGGGTTAGGTTTAGGGTTAGAGGTTAGGGTTAGAGGTTAGAGGTTAGGGTTAGAGGTTAGGGTTAGGGTTAGAGGTTAGGGTTAGGGGTTAGGGTTAGGGGTTAGAGGTTAGGGGTTAGAGGTTAGAGGTTAGGGTTAGAGGTTAGGGTTAGGGTTAGGGTTAGAGGTTAGGGTTAGATGTTAGAGGTTAGGGTTAGGGTTAGAGGTTAGGGTTAGAGGTTAGGGTTAGGGGTTAGGGTTAGGGGTTAGAGGTTAGGGGTTAGAGGTAAGGGGTTAGAGTTTAGAGGTTAGGGGTTAAGGTTAGGGGTTAGAGGTTAGGGGTTAGAGGTTTGGGTTAGAGGTTAGAGGTTAGAGGTTAGGGTTAGAGGTTAGGGTTAGGGTTAGAGGTTAGGGCTAGAGGTTAGGGTTAGAGGTTAGAGGTTAGGGTTAGAGGTTAGGGTTAGAGGTTAGAGGTTAGGGTTAGGGTTAGAGTTTAGGGTTAGGGATTAGGGTTAGGGGTTAGAGGTTAGGGTTTAGAGTTTAGGGTTAGAGGTTAGAGGTTAGGGTTAGAGGTTAGAGGTTAGAGGTTAGGGTTAGAGGTTAGGGTTAGAGGTTAGAGGTTAGGGTTAGGGTTAGAAGTTAGGGGTTAGAGGTTAGGGGTTAGAGGTTAGGGTTAGAGGTTAGAAGGTTAGGGTTAGAGGTTAGGGTTAGAGGTTAGAGGTTAGAGGTTAGAGGTTAGGGTTAGAGGTTAGAGGTTAGAGGTTAGAGGTTAGGGTTAGAGGTTAGGGTTAGAGGTTAGAGGTTAGGGTTAGAGGTTAGGGTTAGAGGTTAGAGGTTAGGGTTAGAGGTTAGGGTTAGAGGTTAGAGGTTAGAGGTTAGGGTTAGAGGTTAGAGATTAGAGGTTAGGGTTAGAGGTTAGGGTTAGAGGTTAGAGGTTAGAGGTTAGAGGTTAGGGTTAGAGGTTAGAGATTAGAGGTTAGGGTTAGAGGTTAGGGTTAGAGGTTAGAGGTTAGAGTTTAGGGTTAGAGGTTAGAGATTAGAGGTTAGGGTTAGAGAAGGATCTACTTCTCCTGGATGAATGGTTATGTCTTCTACATCTGTCCCTCTTCTTTCACTCTGCTAGACATCTTCCCTCTCTTCCCTTCTCTCCCCTAGCCCTCTCCCCCAGCCCTCTCCCCCAGCCCTCTCCCCCAGCCCTCTCCCCAGCCCTCTCCAACATCCCTCTCCCCCAGCCCTCTCCCCCAGCCCTCTCCCCCAGCCCTCTCCCCCAGGGTGCTGTTTGGAATAGGGTGCTGTTTGGAACAGACCAGGTCTAAAGGTCTCCACTTTGGGAATAGGGTGCTGTTTGGGACTCAGACCAGGACTAAAGGTGTCCACTATAGGGTGCTGTTTGGGACAGACCAGGACTAAAGGTGTCCACTACAGGGAATAGGATGCTGTTTGGGACAGACCAGGACTAAAGGTGTCCACTATAGGGAATAGGATGCTGTTTGGGACAGACCAGGACTAAAGGTGTCCACTATAGGGAATAGGGTGCTGTTTGGGACAGACCAGGTCTAAAGGTGTCCACTATAGGGAATAGGATGCTGTTTGGGACAGACCAGGACTAAAGGTGTCCACTATAGGGAATAGGGTGCTGTTTGGGACAGACCAGGTCTAAAGGTGTCCACTATAGGGAATAGGGTGCTGTTTGGGACAGACCAGGACTAAAGGTCTCCACTATAGGGAATAGGATGCTGTCTGGGACAGACCAGGACTAAAGGTGTCCACTATAGGGAATAGGGTGCTGTTTGGGACTCAGACCAGGACTAAAGGTGTCCACTATAGGGAATAGGGTGCTGTTTGGGACAGACCAGGACTAAAGGTGTCCACTATAGGGTGCTGTTTGGGACTCAGACCAGGACTAAAGGTGTCCACTATAGGGTGCTGTTTGGGACAGACCAGGACTAAAGGTGTCCACTATAGGGAATAGGGTGCTGTTTGGGACAGACCAGGACTAAAGGTGTCCACTATAGGGAATAGGGTGCTGTTTGGAACAGACCAGGACTAAAGGTCTCCACTACAGGGAATAGGGTGCTGTTTGGGACAGACCAGGTCTAAAGGTGTCCACTATAGGGAATAGGGTGCTGTTTGGGACTCAGACCAGGATTAAAGGTCTCCACTATAGGGAATAGCATGCTGTTTGGAACAGACCAGGACTAAAGGTGTCCACTACAGGGAATAGGGTGCTGTTTGGGACAGACCAGGACTAAAGGTGTCCACTATAGGGAATAGGGTGCTGTTTGGAACAGACCAGGACTAAAGGTCTCCACTACAGGGAATAGGGTGCTGTTTGGGACAGACCAGGACTAAAGGTCTCCACTATAGGGAATAGGGTGCTGTTTGGGACTCAGACCAGGACTAAAGGTGTCCACTATAGGGAATAGCATGCTGTTTGGGACAGACCAGGACTAAAGGTGTCCACTATAGGGAATAGGGTGCTGTTTGGGACAGACCAGGTCTAAAGGTCTCCACTATAGGGAATAGGGTGCTGTTTGTCTTTGGTTAGTGGTTAGTGGTTAGTTAGTCTTAAACACTAGAGTGGTTAGTGAGTTGGTTAGTTAGTCTTAAACACTAGACTGGTTAGTGAGTTGGTTAGTTAGTCTTTGGTTAGTGAGTTGGTTAGTTAGTCTTAAACACTAGAATGGTTAGTGAGTTGGTTAGTTAGTCTTTGGTTAGTGGTTAGTGAGTTGGTTAGTTAGTCTTTGGTTAGTGGTTAGTGAGTTGGTTAGTTAGTCTTAACACTAGAGTGGTTAGTGAGTTGGTTAGTTAGTCTTTGGTTAGTGGTTAGTGAGTTGGTTAGTTAGTATTTGGTTAGTGGTTAGTTAGTTGGTTAGTTAGTCTTTGGTTAGTGTTTAGTGAGTTGGTTAGTTCGTCTTAAACACTAGAGTGGTTAGTGAGTTGGTTAGTTAGTCTTTGGTTAGTGGTTAGTGAGTTGGTTAGTTAGTCTTAAACACTAGAGTGGTTAGTGAGTTGGTTAGATAGTCTTTGGTTAGTGGTTAGTGAGTTGGTTAGTTAGTCTTTGGTTAGTGGTTAGTGAGTTGGTTAGTTAGTCTTAAACACTAGAGTGGTTAGTGAGTTGGTTAGTTAGTCTTTGGTTAGTGAGTTGGTTAGTTAGTCTTTGGTTAGTGGTTAGTGAGTTGGTTAGTTAGTCTTAACACTAGAGTGGTTAGTGAGTTGGTTAGTTAGTCTTTGGTTAGTGAGTTGGTTAGTTAGTCTTTGCTTAGTGGTTAGTGAGTTGGTTAGTTAGTCTTTGGTTAGTGGTTAGTGAGTTGGTTAGTTAGTCTTTGGTTAGTGGTTAGTTAGTTGGTTAGTTAGTCTTTGATTAGTGGGTTGGTTAGTTAGTCTTAAACACTAGAGTGGTTAGTGAGTTGGTAAGTTAGTCTTTGGTTAGTGGTTAGTGAGTTGGCTAGTTAGTCTTTGGTTAGTGGTTAGTGAGTTGGTTAGTTAGTCTTTGGTTAGTGGTTAGTGAGTTGGTTAGTTAGTCTTGACACTAGACTGGTTAGTGAGTTTGGTTAGGTTAGTCTTTGGTTAGTGGTTAGTGAGTTGGTTAGTTAGTCTTTGGTTAGTGATTGATATATAGATGGTGTTCTGGATGGGGTTCTGATTACAACATAATATAGATGGTGTTCTGGACGGGT
>NW_021823019.1:36011-68697 GCF_901001165.1 Salmo trutta
CAGTCTACCTCAGTGTGCTGGAGCCACCCACCCACCCACCCACCCAGCCACCCACACCACCCAGCCACCCACCCACCCAGCCATCCACCCTCCCAGCCACCCACCCACCCAGCCATCCACCCTCTCAGCCACCCACCCACCCACCCACCCAGCCATCCACCCTCTCAGCCACCCACCCACCCACCCACCCAGCCACCCAGCCAGCCAGCCACCCACCCACCCACCCACCCACCCAGCCACCCAGCCACCCACCCACCCAGCCACCCACCCACCCACCCACCCACCCACCCACCCAGCCAACCACCCACCCAGCCACCCAGCCACCCAGCCAGCCAGCCAGCCACCCACCCACCCACCCAGCCACCCAGCCACACAGCCACCCACCCACCCACCCAGCCACCCAGCCACCCACCCAGCCACCCACCCACCCAGCCAACCACCCACCCACCCACCCAAACCACCCACCCACCCACCCACCCACCCACCCACCACTTGCATCAACTATTATTGTCATTCACTAAATGATAATAACAACAAGCATTGATATTCTGCTAAGAGTGACGGAACAGAGCCCATGTCCCTGGCTATATTATGGGAATTATAGTGTATCTGACATCCTCACAGACATATGTGTCTAAAGAACTAGCAGTACTGCACTAGTAAGTCCCCTACCGTCCCCTTCCACACTCACCCCTGTCTGTCTGTCTGTCTGTCTGTCTGTCTGTCTGTCTGTCTGTCTGTCTGTCTGTCTGTCTGTCTGTCTGTCTGTCTGTCTGTCTGTCTGTCTGTCTGTCTGTCTGTCTGTCTGTCTGCCTGCCTGCCTGCCTGCCTGCCTGCCTGCCTGCCTGCCTGCCTGTCTGTCTGTCTGTCTGTCTGTCTGTCTGTCTGTCTGTCTGTCTGTCTGTCTGTCTGTCTGCCTGCCTGCCTGCCTGCCTGCCTGCCTGCCTGTCTGTCTGTCTGTCTGTCTGTCTGTCTGTCTGTCTGTCTGTCTGTCTGCCTGCCTGCCTGCCTGCCTGCCTGCCTGCCTGCCTGCCTGCCTGCCTGCCTGCCTGCCTGCCTGGCTGGCTGCCTGTCTGTCTGTCTGTCTGTCTGTCTGCACAGAGCTACTCAGCATTCATCTCAACATTATTATCTGCAAAGTGCATTAGTCACTTTGCATGCAAGCAAAATGGCTGCCCTCCGCTTCTGTTTTGGAGGGCGAGAGAGAGAGAGAGAGAGAGAGAGAGAGAGAGAGAGCATAGGAGAGATGGAAAGAGGTAGAGAGGGAGTGAGGGAGTGGAGCACGACAGAGTGCCAGCCGGCCGGGAAGTAGGAAGGAAAAGGGAGAGGAAATTAATGTTATGTTGTAACATTTCATATTTCGGCTGGCCGTAGAGGCTTTCAGCTGGCCGTAGAGGCTTTCAGCTGGCCGTAGAGGCTTTCAGCTGGCCGTAGAGGCTTTCTGCTGGCCGTAGAGGCTTTCAGCTGGCCGTAGAGGCTTTCAGCTGGCCGTAGAGGCTTTCGGCTGGCCGTAGAGGCTTTCAGCTGGCCGTAGAGGCTTTCGGCTGGCTGTTAGAGGCTTTCGGCTGGCCGTAGAGGCTTTCGGCTGGCCGTAGAGACTTTCGGCTGGCCGTAGAGGCTTTCGGCTGGCTGTTAGAGGCTTTCGGCTGGCCGTAGAGGCTTTCGGCTGGCCGTAGAGGCTTTCGGCTGGCCGTAGAGGCTTTCGGCTGGCCGTAGAGGCTTTCGGCTGGCTGTTAGAGGCTTTCGGCTGGCCGTAGAGGCTTTCGGCTGGCCGTAGAGGCTTTCGGCTGGCCGTAGAGGCTTTCGGCTGGCTGTTAGAGGCTTTCGGCTGGCCGTAGAGGCTTTCGGCTGGCCGTAGAGGCTTTTGGTTGGCCGTAGAGGCTTTCTGCTGGCCGTAGAGGCTTTCAGCTGGCTGTAGAGGCTTTCAGCTGGCCGTAGAGGTTTTCCTGCTAAGATGTGTGTGTGACACCTGCTCTTGATAACATGTATGATGCAAGAGAGAAAAAAAAAACACATGCCAACTTGCCTTTGGCTTGAATGAGAGACAGACTCAAAAGAGGCACTTGAAGACTGTATGTTTTGATTGGCTGGTTTTCAGACCTTTAATGATACAAAAAAAATAGATTGTGCACTTAATTGAAAGTATTCTTTTGAACAGGTTTCCATGTTGGGAAAGTTCTAAATCAGTACCAGCTGCCTACAGCACTAGATTGTTCTATGTTCTATATTAGTTAATGTAGTTTATCGCTAGATTGTTCTATGTTCTATATTAGTTAATGTAGTTTATTTCTAGATTGTTCTATATTAGTTAATGTAGTTTATTTCTAGATTGTTCTATATTAGTTAATGTAGTTTATTTCTAGATTGTTCTATATTAGTTAATGTAGTTTATTTCTAGATTGTTCTATGTTCTATATTAGTTAATGTAGTTTATCACTAGATTGTTCTATATTAGTTAATGTAGTTTATGTCTAGATTGTTCCATTTTCTATATGTGTTTATTTAGTTGATCCCTTGCAGAGCGATAAAGCCAGAAAGCTGCATCAACTTAAACATCTGTTGTTTTTAAAATCGATCCCACCTCTGTTTACGCCAAGTACTGCAAAACATACTATTCCTTTACAAGTGACCGATGACAGATGGACTTTTCTGAAGTACAGTCTTAAGTTTTATTACAGGCTGCTTTTATAACAAGATTAAAGACCTTTCCAATACAGGTTTAATATAGGGTGTTAATCAACACCTTTCCAATACAGTTTTATTATCAGCTGTTATTCAACACCTTTCCAATACAGTTTTATTATCAGCTGTTATTCAACACATTTCCAATACAGTTTAATTATAATGTTATTCAACACCTTTCCAATACAGTTTTAATATAGGGTGTTATTATAATATAATTCAACACCTTTCCAATACAGTTTTATTATAATATAATTCAACACCTTTCCAATACAGTTTTATTATAGGGTGTTATTATAATATAATTCAACACCTTTCCAATACAGTTTTATTATCAGCTGTTATTCAACACATTTCCAATACAGTTTAATTATAGTGTTATTCAACACCTTTCCAATACAGTTTTAATATAGGGTGTTATTATAATGTAATTCAACACCTTTCCAATACAGTTTTAATATAGGGTGTAATTCCAATACTGCCATTGGTGTGTCAGTGCAGTCCAGCCTAAGCGTAGCATCAGTAGAGTCCTGCTCTAAGGTTAAACTAAACTATAATACTGATATGCATGAAGCAAAACGCCGATCACACTTAGTATTATTAACCAATGACAGCAAACATGTACCGTAAAGCCACGCCCACCACATTTACATGCCCTTCCTGTGCATGTTAACCTGGTTCAAACTATCGGGCCAAACCCAGCTACGCCATGCTGAGCTGAACTAGGCTGGTATGGTTAAACATCTACCAGCTGAACTAGGCTGGTCTGGTTAAACATCTACCAGCTGAACTAGGCTGGTCTGGTTAAACATCTACCAGCTGAACTAGGCTGGTCTGGTTAAACATCTACCAGCTGAACTAGGCTGGTCTGGTTAAACATCTACCAGCTGAACTAGGCTGGTCTGGTTAAACATCTACCAGCTGAACTAGGCTGGTCTGGTTAAACATCTACCAGCTGAACTAGGCTGGTCTGGTTAAACATCTACCAGCTGAACTAGGCTGGTCTGGTTAAACATCTACCAGCTGAACTAGGCTGGTCTGGTAAACATCTACCAGCTGAACTAGGCTGGTCTGGTAAACATCTACCAGCTGAACTAGGCTGGTCTGGTTAAACATCTACCAGCTGAACTAGGCTGGTCTGGTTAAACATCTACCAGCTGAACTAGGCTGGTCTGGTTAAACATCTACCAGCTGAACTAGGCTGGTCTGGTTAAACATCTACCAGCTGAACTAGGCTGGTCTGGTTAAACATCTACCAGCTGAACTAGGCTGGTCTGGTTAACCAGTATATACATCTACAGCTGAACTAGGCTGGTCTGGTTAAACATCTACCAGCTGAACTAGGCTGGTCTGGTTAAAGATCTACCAGCTGAACTAGGCTGGTCTGGTTAAAGATCTACCAGCTGAACTAGGCTGGTCTGGTTAAACATCTACCAGCTGAACTAGGCTGGTCTGGTTAAACATCTACCAGCTGAACTAGGGTGGTCTGGTTAAACATCTACCAGCTGAACTAGGCTGGTCTGGTTACACATCTACCAGCTGAACTAGGCTGGTCTGGTTACACATCTACCAGCTGAACTAGGCTGGTCTAGTTAAACATCTACCAGCTGAACTAGGCTGGTCTGGTTAAACATCTACCAGCTGAACTAGGCTGGTCTGGTTACACATCTACCAGCTGAACTAGGCTGGTCTAGGCAGGTCTGGTTAAACATCCACCAAAGCTGCTAAACGGATCATATATCAGTCAGCACGGTACAAGTAAGGTCAGCCATATGGTGGGAATCAGGAATTAGTGTCCTGGCTGTGTGTCACCCTCCTGAGTAGGACCCAGTACCTAGCCCTCCATACCAGACCCCATGTTCTACCAGATTAGTCCTCCTAGACCCCATGTTCTACCAGATTAGTCCACCTAAAGACCCCATGTTCTCCCAGATTAGTCCTCCTATAGACCCCATGTTCTACCAGATTAGTCCTCCTATAGTACCATGTTCTACCAGAGTAGTCCTCCTATAGTACCATGTTCTACCAGATTAGTCCTCCTATAGACCCCATGTTCTACCATATTAGTCCTCCTATAGACCTCATGTTCTACCAGATTAGTCCTCCTATAGTACCATGTTCTACCAGATTAGTCCTCCTATAGTATCATGTTCTACCAGATTAGTCCTCCTATAGACCCCATGTTCTACCAGATTAGTCCTCCTATAGTACCATGTTCTACCAGATTAGTCCTCCTAAAGACCCCATGTTCTACCAGATTAGTCCTCCTAAAGACCCCATGTTCTACCAGATTAGTCCTCCTATAGACCTCATGTTCTACCAGATTAGTCCTCCTATTGTACCATGTTCTACCAGATTAGTCCTCCTATAGTACCATGTTCTACCAGATTAGTCCTCCTATAGTACCATGTTTTACCAGATTAGTCCTCCTATAGCACCATGTTCTACCAGATTAGTCCTCCTATAGACACCATGTTCTACCAGATTAGTCCTCCTATAGACCCCATGTTGTACCAGATTAGTCCTCCTATAGACCCCATATTCTACCAGATTAGTCCTCCTATAGACATCCTGTTCTACCAGCTTAGTCCTCCTATTGTACCATGTTCTACCAGGTTAGTCCTCCTATAGACATCATATTCTACCAGATTAGTCCTCCTATAGACCCCATGTTCTACCAGATTAGTCCTCCTATAGACCCCATGTTCTACCAGATTAGTCCTCCTATAGACCCTATGTTCTACCAGATTAGTCCTCCTATAGTACCATGTTCTACCGGATTAGTCCTCCTATTGTACCATGTTCTACCAGATTAGTCCTCCTATAGACATCATGTTCTACCGGATTAGTGCTCCTATAGTACCATGTTCTACCAGATTAGTCCTCCTATAGACCCCATGTTCTACCAGATTAGTCCTCCTATAGACACCATGTTCTTCCGGATTAGTCTTCCTATAGACACCATGTTCTACCAGATTAGTCCTCCTATAGACCCCATGTTCTACCAGATTAGTCCTCTTATTGTACCATGTTCTATAAGACTAGTCCTCCTATAGACCCCATGTTCTACAAGATAAGTCATCCTATAGACCCCATGTTCTACCAGATTAGTCCTCCTAGTTTACCATCTTCTACCAGATTAGTCCTCCTATACTACCATTTTCTACCAGATTAGTCCTCCTATAGACCCCATGTTCTACCAGATTAGTCCTCCTATAGTCCCATGTTCTACCAGATTAGTCTTCCTATTGTACCATATTCTACCAGATTAGTCCTCCAATAGACACCATGTTCTACCAGATTAGTCCTCCTATAGTACCATGGACTACCAGATTAGTCCTCATATAGACCCCATGTTCTACCAGATTAGTCCTGCTATAGTTCATGTTCTACCAGATTAGTCCTCCTATAGTACCATGTTCTACCAGATTAGTCCTCCTAGAGACACCATGTTCTACCAGAGTAGTCCTCCTATAGTACCATGTTCTACCAGAGTAGTCCTCCAATAGACACCATGTTTTACCAGATTAGTCCTCCTATCGACCCCATGTTCTTCCAGATTAGTCCTCCTATAGACCCCATGTTCTACCAGATTAGTCCTTCTATAGACCCCATGTTCTACCAGATTAGTCCTCCTATAGTACCATGTTCTACCAGATTAGTCCTCCTATTGTACCATGTTCTACCAGATTAGTCCTCCTATAGACCCCATGTTCTACCATATTAATCCTCCTACAGTACCATGTTCCACCAGATTAGTCCTCCTACAGTACCATGTACTACCAGATTAGTCCTCCTATCGTACCATGTTCTACCATATTAGTCCTCCAATAGACCCCATGTTCTACCAGATTAGTCCTCCTATAGTACCATGTTCTACTATATTAGTCTTCCTATTGTACCATGTTCTTCCAGATTAGTCCTCCAATAGTACCATGTTCGACAAGATTAGTCCTCCTATAGACACCATGTTCTTCCAGATTAGTCCTCCTAAAGACACCATGTTCTTCCAGATTAGTCCTACTATAGTACGATGTTCTACCAGAGTAGACCTCCTATAGTACCATGTTCTACCAGATTAGTCCTCCTATAGACACCATGTTCTTCAAGATTAGTCCTCCTATAGTACCATGTTCTTCCAGATTAGTCCTCCTATAGTACCATGTTCTACCAGATTAGTCCTCCTATAGACACCATGCTCTTCCAGATTAGTCCTCCTATAGTGCCATGTTCTACCAGAGTAGTCCTCCAATAGACATCCTGTTCTACCAGATTAGTCCTCCTATAGTACCATGTTCTACTATATTAGTCTTCCTATTGTACCATGTTCTACCAGATTAGTCCTCCTATAGACATCCTGTTCTACCAGATTAGTCCTCCTATAGTACCATGTTCTACTATATTAGTCTTCCTATTGTACCATGTTCTACCAGATTTGTCCTCCTATAGTACCATGTTCTACCAGGTTGGTCCTCCTATAGTACCATGTTCTACCAGATTAGTCCTCCTATAAACCCCATGTTCTACCAGATTAGTCCTCCTATAGACCCCATGTTCTACCAGATTAGTCCTCCTATAGACCCCATGTTCTACCAGATTATTCCTCCTATAGTACCATGTTCTACCAGATTAGTCCTCCTATAGACCCCATATTCTACCAGATTAGTCTTCCTATTGTACCATGTTCTACCAGATTAGTCCTCCTATAGTACCATGTTCTACCAGATTAGTCCTCCTATAGTACCATGTTCTACCAGATTAGTCATCCTATAGTACCATGTTCTACCAGATTAGTCCTCCTATAGTACCATGTTCTACCAGATTAGTCATCCTATAGTACCATGTTCTACCAGATTAGTCCTCCTATAGTACCATGTTCTACCAGATTAGTCCTCCTATAGTACCATGTTCTACCAGATTAGTCCTCCTATAGTACCATGTTCTACCAGATTAGTCATCCTATAGTACCATGTTCTACCAGATTAGTCCTCCTGTAGACCCCATGTTCTACCAAATTAGTCCTCCTATAGTACCATGTTCTACCAGATTAGTCATCCTATATTACCATGTTCTACCAGATTAGTCCTTCTAGATATTGGATGAAGTAAAACCATATCTGGTGTGTATGGTGCTGTGGGGAAACAGTAAATCGTAGGATTATATCTAGTGTGTATGGTGCTGTTTGGAAACAGTGAGTCGTAGGATTATATCTAGTGTGGATGGTGCTGTGTGGAAACAGTTTGTCGTAGGATTATATCTAGTGTGTAGGGTGCTGTGTGGAAACAGTGAGTCGTAGGATTATATCTAGTGTGTAGGGTGCTGTGTGGAAACAGATGGGTTTAGGATTATATCTAGTGTGGATGGTGCTGTGTGGAAACAGTAGGTCGTAGGATTATATCTAGTGTGTATGGTGCTGTGTGGAAACAGTGAGTCGTAGGATTATATCTAGTGTGTATGGTGCTGTGGGGAAACAGATGGGTTTAGGATTATATCTAGTGTGTATGGTGCTGTGTGGAAACAGTGAGTCGTAGGATTATATCTAGTGTGTAGGGTGCAGTGTGGAAACAGTGAGTCGTAGGATTATATCTAGTGTGTAGGGTGCTCTGTGGAAATGTCATATTCGTCGTAAGGATGGGACCAAAACGTAGCGGGAATGTGAATACTAATCTTTATTTCGAAGAAAACAAAAACAACGACGAAAATCAGCCCTGTAAGGCACACAGCTATACACGGAACAACTACCCACCCAAAAACCCATGGAAAAACACCCCTACTAAATAGGACCTTCAATTAGAGACAACGAGGAACAGCTGCCTCCAATTGAAGGGCAACCCAATAAACTAAACATAGAAATAGAAAACTAGAACGAACATAGAAATATACTAACATAGAACGTTAACCAACAAACCCCGAAACACATAAAACAAACACCCCCCTGCCACGTCCTGACCAAACTACAATAACAAACATCCCCCTTTACTGGTCAGGGCGTGACAGGAAACAGTAAGTCGTTGGAGCCTTTTTTGTTGAAGTAAGAATCCAGAATGCCAGATTTATCTAAATTGTCCTGCCAGATTATGAATTTATTTAAACGTAAACATCAGGGTACTCAGGCAGACGGGTAAATTCTTCCTCTTCTATTTGATAAGGGTATTAGAGTACAGTTGGCCAAAGCTCGAGACAAATCTGTACTTTTTTGACTTATAAAGCACCCAATACCAATCAAGGGACCAAATGTAGTGCGTTTTTTTTTTTTTTTTAGAGCCTGTTTCATATCTTTGATAAGAGTGTTTGTTTATACGCACAAAAGTGGGTGACGATGACTATGTAATGGTCCCAAATTGCACCCTATTCCCTATGTTAGTGCACTACTTTTAGTGCACTATATATATAGAGAATAGGGTGCCATTTGGGATTACAACCCTATGCTAGAAGACACTCCCAATATACTCTATAGTCCAATATGTGAAGGAACAAAAGCACCGTTTCTGAAGGTAGACTTGACATCTTCAGATACCTTCCAAAACAAACTACATGGAAACATATAAACTGGTAATGTATGTCAGTGTATATATACTGGTAATGTATATCAGTGTATATATACTGGTATTGTATGTCAGTGTATATAAACTGGTATTGTATGTCAGTGTATATAAACTGGTATTGTATGTCAGTGTATATATACTGGTATTGTATGTCAGTGTATATATACTGGTATTGTATGTCAGTGTATATATACTGGTATTGTATATCAATATACTGGTATTGTATATCAGTGTATATATACTGGTATTGTATATCAGTGTATTTATACTGGTATTGTATGTCAGTGTATATATACTGGTATTGTATATCAGTGTATATATACTGGTATTGTATATCAGTATATATATACTGATATTGTATGTCAGTGTATATAAACTGGTATTGTATGTCAGTGTATATATACTGGTATTGCATATCAGTGTATATAAACTGGTATTGTATGTCAGTGTATATATACTGGTATTGTATGTCAGTGTATATATACTGGTATTGTATGTCAGTGTATATATACTGGTATTGTATATCAGTGTATATATACTGGTATTGTATGTCAGTGTATATATACTGGTATTGCATATCAGTGTATATATACTGGTATTGTATATCAGTATATATATACTGGTATTGTATGTCAGTGTATATATACTGGTATTGTATGTCAGTGTATATATACTGGTATTGCATATCAGTGTATATATACTGGTATTGTATATCAGTGTATATATACTGGTATTGCATATCAGTGTATATATACTGGTATTGCATATCAGTGTATATATACTGGTATTGTATATCAGTGTATATATACTGTGTTGGTCATCATGATAATTGACATGCGGTATTGGGGGAAGGTTTGTCCGGAAGCTTTTGATTTGTTAACCGTTTATACCACAACGTTTTTTCCTGCCAATGGGATGAGTTGATGTGAGAGTCTGTCGGAAAGGTAATATATTGATTTCTGTTGTTTCTTATTAAAGCCCTTAATAACCCAATGTTTAATGATATAAATCACCTACAAGGTGTACAATTGGTCCTACTGACGTTTGTATTTTCTTATCAAGGTTGTGAGAAAAATAAAAAATATATGTATTCATTTTTTCTGTCTCTACACATCTATAACATGTTCTTAGCTCTGGTCCACGGTGTTACCACACGTTCCTCCATGAAGACATATTTAACACCCTGGACCAGAGCTATGTATTGGATAGCTCTGGTCCACGGTGTTACCACACGTTCCTCCATGAAGACATATTTAATGCCATGGACCAGAGCTATGTATTGGGTAGCTCTGGTCCACGGTGTTACCACACGTTCCTCCATGAAGACACATTTAATTTCCTGGGACCAGAGCTATGTATTGGATAGCTCTGGTCCACGGTGTTACCACACATTCTTCCATGAAGACATATTTAATGCCCTGGACCAGAGCTATGTATTGGATCGCTCTGGTCCACGGTGTTACCACAGATTCCTCCATGAAGACATATTTAATGCCCTGGACCAGAGCTATGTATTGGATAGCTCTGGTCCACGGTGTTACCACATATTCCTCCACGAAGACATATTTAATGCCCTGGACCAGAGCTATGGTGAATGGGCCCAGGTCAACAGTAGTGCACTATGTAGGGAATAGGATGCCGTTTGAGATACATTCCTATGTCTTTAACCTAAAAGCAATGATTTATACAGTACAAAGTGTTAATATGATTATCTGCTATGAGTGTACAAGTCATTTAAATTATTAAGATGTTATTGCATTTTTTTTTTTAATATTCAGTGTATTATTAAAGATTCTGTTCTATAAGAAACAATTCATTACGAAGCTTCCTTCATATTGGTTATGTCTCGAATGGCACCCTATTCCCTATATAGTGCACTACTTTGGACCAGGACCTGCATAGGGAATAGGGTGCCAGGGCCCATAGGGTTCTGGTAGAAAGTAGTGCACTATATAGGGAATAGGGTACCAGGGCCCATAGGGTTCTGGTCTAAAGTAGTGCACTATATAGGGAATAGGGTGCCAGGGCCCATAGGGTTCTGGTAGAAAGTAGTGCACTATATAGGGAATAGGGTGCCAGGGCCCATAGGGTTCTGGTAGAAAGTAGTGCACTATATAGGGAACAGGGTGCCAGGGCCCTGTAATACGCTGTTTCAGCACATAGAAAACTGACTAACCCTCAGTCACATCATAATGGACTACGCTGTTTCAGTACATAGAAAACAGACTAACCTCAGTCACAACATAATGGACTACGCTGTTTCAGTACATAGAAAACAGACTAACCCTCAGTCACATCATAATGGACTACGCTGTTTCAGTACATAGAAAACAGACTAACCCTCAGTCACATCATAATGGACTACGCTGTTTCAGTACATAGAAAACTGAGAGTTACAGTGAGACTAAATATGCAGTTTATCTTTCTGATTCAGATTTAATTCGTATGAATGCGGTCCAATCCCCCTCGTTTTGTTCACTTTTGGAATCTCATCATATTGAAAAGATTTCAATACATTTCTAAAAGTCTGATTTCTGATCTCTGCTTATTGATTCAATAAGTGTGTGTGTGTGTGTGTGTGTGTGTGTGTGTGTGTGTGTGTGTGTGTGTGTGTGTGTGTGTGTGAGATAGAGAGTTAGAGATAGAGATCCTGATTGAGTTTATGATACTGGACATGTCTATGCTGTAATATCCCAGACATTTCTACTGCTGTAAAGACACAATAATTACCTTTCATTTCCTTTAGGATAATGTTGTCAAACCACAATCATTACCTTTCATCTCCTTTAGGATAATGCTGTAAAGAGTGACTTGCCATGGACACCAGCCTGGTCAGAGTGACTGCCATGGACACCAGCCTGGTCAGAGTGACTGCCATGGACACCAGCCTGGTCAGAGTGACTGCCATGGACACCAGCCTGGTCAGAGTGACTGCCATGGACACCAGCCTGGTCAGAGTGACTGCTATGGACACCAGCCTGGTCAGAGTGACTGCTATGGACACCAGCCTGGTCAGAGTGACTGCCATGGACACCAGCCTGGTCAGAGTGACTAGCACGGTGGCACGGTGGGACCAAAACACCCTGTGGTCCTCAGACTGGTTGCGTGCGATTCATTCAACGCCAAAGTGTCCCTTTGGACAGCAACACAAACACAATAAAGCTGACGTTCTGCAGAAACACACACAGAGGAACATAAATCAGCCAAGCAGCAGACACGAACTCTCCGACGCAAATTATCGACGCGTCAGCGTCGCACCACTTTCTACATATCACTACGCTGCGCTTTCTAAGTCTCTCAAATATCATATTACTGTAACTATGAGGGATCGTGTTAAAAGTGCATTCTGGTAGATTTCCAAACTGCAAACACGTATGATGTATCAAAGAGCCACAAGCTCTTCCATCCTCTCCCCCCCCCCCCCCCCAAAAAGCTGGCAACACGACCAGCGAGACAATCAGTACAGCTTCTCCTAATGGAACGTGGTCTGAGGCAGCTCTCAGTACAGCTTCTCCTAATGGAACGTGGTCTGAGGCAGCTCTCAGTACAGCTTCTCCTAATGGAACGTGGTCTGAGGCAGCTCTCAGTACAGCTTCTCCTAATGGAACGTGGTCTGAGGCAGCTCTCAGTACAGCTTCTCCTAATGGAACGTGGTCTGAGGCAGCTCTCAGTACAGCTTCTCCTAATGGAACGTGGTCTGAGGCAGCTCTCTAAAATAGCCAGGTATCTGAAACTAGCTGGCTAGCTGTGACACAGTTGGAACAGAGTGGAACATAGAGTCCCTGCTGTAATACCACGAACTGAAGACTACTACAGTAGCTTACTGGGGGAGGGGGGTTAAGATCTGAACTGGGACCTGCGTCACAGCAGGACTGAATGGTACAGTAGCTCACTGGGGGAGGGGGTTAAGATCTGAACTGGGACCTGTCTCTATGGAGGGTTAAGATCTGAACTGGGACCTGTCTCTATGGAGGGTTAAGATCTGAACTGGGACCTGTCTCTATGGAGGGTTAAGATCTGAACTGGGACCTGTCTCTATGGAGGGTTAAGATCTGAACTGGGACCTGTCTCTATGGAGGGTTAAGATCTGAACTGGGACCTGCGTCACAGCAGGACTGAATGGTACAGTAGCTCACTGGGGGGGTTAAGATCTGAACTGTGACCTGCGTCACAGCAGGACTGAATGGTACAGTAGCTCACTGGGGGGGTTAAGATCTGAACTGGGACCTGTCTCTATATGGGGGTGTTAAGATCTCATGGGTGGTCAGGATTTATACCACTAGGGTGGTCAGGGTTTCTACCACTAGGGTAGTCAGGGTTTCTACCACTAGGGTGGTCAGGGTTTATACCACTTGGGTGGTCAGGGTTTATACCACTAGGGTGGTCAGGGTTTATACCACTAGGGTGGTCAGTGTTTATACCACTAGGGTGGTCAGGGTTTATACCACTAGGGTGGTCAGGGTTTATACCACTAGGGTGGTCAGGGTTTATACCACTAGGGTAGTCAGGGTTTATACCACTAGGGTGGTCAGGGTTTATACCACTAGGGTGGTAGACCTCCACAAGTCTGGTTCATCCTTGGGAGCAATTTCCAAACGCCTGAAGGTACCACGTTCATCAATACAAACAATAGTACGCAAGTATAAACACCATGGGACCACGCAGCCGTCATACCGCTCAGGAAGGAGACGCGTTCTGTCTCCTAGAGATGAACGTACTTTGGTGCGAAAAGTGCAAATCAATCCCAGAACAACAGCAAAGGACCTTGTGAAGATTTGATCATATTACTCCAGTGCTAGCCTCCCTACACTGGCTTCCTGTTAAGGCAAGGGCTGATTTCAAGGCTTTACTGCTAACCTACAATTCATTACATGGGTTTGCTCCTGCCTATCTCTCCGATTTGGTCCTGCCGTACATACCTGCACGTACGCTACAGTCAAAAGATGCAGGCCTCCTAATTGTCCCTAGAATTTCTAAACAAACAGCTGGAGGTAGGGCTTTCTCCTATAGAGCTCCATTTTTATGGAATGGTCTGCCTACCCATGAGAGACTCGGTCTCAACCTTTAAGACTTTATTGAAGACTCATCTCTTCAGCAGGTCCTATGTTTGAGTGTAGTCTGGCCCAGTAGTGTGAAGGTGAATGGAAAGGCACTGGAGCAACGAACCGCCCTTGCTGTCTCTGCCTGGCCGTTTCCCCTCTCTCCACTGGGATTCTCCGCCTCTAACCCTATTACAGGGGCTGAGTCACTGGCTTACTGGTGCTCTTCCATGCCGTCCCTAGAAGGGGTGCTTCACTTGAGTGGGTTGAGTCACTGACGTGGTCTTCCTGTCCGGGTTGGCGCCCCCCCTTGGGTTGTGCCGTGGCGGAGATCTTTGTGGGCTATACTCGGCCTTGTCTCAGGATGGTAAGTTGGTGGTTGAAGATATCCCTCTAGTGGTGTGGGGGCTGTGCTTTGGCAAAGTGGGTGGGGTTATATCCTGCCTGTTTGGCCCTGTCCGGGGGTATCATTGGATGGGGCCCACAGTGTATCCTGACCCCTCCTGTCTCAGCCTCCAGTATTTATGCTGGAGTAGTTTATGTGTCGGGGGGCTAGGGTCAGTCTGTTACATCTGGAGTATTTCTCTTGTCTTATCCGGTGTCCTGTGTGAATTTAAGTATTCTCTCTCTCTCTCTCTCTCTCTCTCTCTCTCTCTCTCTCAGAGGACCTGAGCCCTAGGACCATGCCTCAGGACTACCTGGCATGATGACCCCTTGTTGTCCCCAGTCCACCTGGCCGTGCTGCTGCTCCAGTTTCAACTGTTCTGCCTGCGGCTATGGAACCCTGACCTGTTCACTGTGATTACTATTATTTGACCCTGCTGGTCATTTATGAACATTTGGACATCTTGGCCATGTTCTGTTATAATCTCCACCCGGCACACCCAGAAGAGGACTGGCCACCCCTCATAGCCTGGTTCCTCTCTAGATTTCTTCCTAGGTTTTGGCCTTTCTAGGGAGTTTTTCCTAGCCACTGTGCTTCTACACCTGCATTGCTTGCTGTTTGGGGTTTTAGGCTGGGTTTCTGTACAGCACTTTGAGATATCAGCTGATGTAAGAAGGGCTTTATAAATACATTTGATTTGATTTGAAGATGCAGGAGGAAACGGGTACAAAAGTATCTATATCCACAGTAAAACAAGTCCTATATCGACAGGCTACCCGAATGTTTGACCCAAGTTAAACAATTTAAAGGCAATGCTACCAAATACTTATTCACTGTATGTAAACTTCTGACCCACTGGGAATGTGATGAAAGAAATTAAAGCTGAAATAAATCATTCTCTCTACTATTATTCTGACATTTCACATTCTTAAAATAAAGTGGTGATCCTAACTGACCTAAGACAGGGAATTTTTACTAGGATTAAATGGTCAGGAATTGTGAAAAACTGAGTTTAAATGTATTTAGCTAAGGTGTATGTAAACTTCCGACTTCAACTGTATGTAACAATGGAACACTAATCACTTTAATAATGTTTACATACTGTTTTACTAATTGCATATGTATATACTCTATTCTACTGTATTCTAGTCAATGCCACTCTGACATTGCTAGTCCTAGTATTTAAATATTTCTTAATTCCATTCTTTTGCTTTTAGATGTGTGTGTATTGTTGTGAATTGTTAGATACTACTGCACTGTTGGAGCTAGGAACACAAGCATTTCGCTACACCCGCAATAACATCTGCTAAATATGTGATTGTGACCAATAATATTTGATTTGATTTCAACTTAAGGCTAGGGGGCAGTATTCGGAAGTTCGGATGAATGTCGTGCCCAAAGTAAACTGCCTGTTACTCAGGCCCAGAAGCTAGGATATGTATATAGCATTGGATAGAAAACACTCTGAAGTTTCTAAAACTGTTAAATTAATGTCTGTGAGTAAAACAGAACTGATATGGCAGGCGACAACCTGAGGAGAATCCATCCGGAAATGTTTTTTTTGAGGTCACCACCCATTGACATGCTTGTCTATGGGATATTCAAAGGAAATCCTCCCAGATTGCAGTTCCTATGGCTTCCACTAGATGTCAACAGTCTTTAGAAAAGGATTCAGGCTTGTCTTTTGAAAAATGACTTTGTAGTTGTAGTTTTTCAAGGTGGCTCTCATTTTGGACTGTAGTCTTGTGGTGCGCATGGATGAGGGCACGTACTTTGTTATTTATCTCCGGTATTGAACATACTACATTCCGTCTTAAATTTTTGCATTCATTTACATATTAGGGTACCTGTGGATTGACCAGAAACATTCTTTGACTTGTTTGGATGAAGTTAATTGGTAACTTTTGGGATTCCTTTGTATGCATGTTGAACGAGTGGAAAGGATGTATTACTGAATCAAACGCGCCAACTAAACTGACTTTTTTGGGATATAAAGAAGGACTTTATTGACCATTTGTTATGTAGCTGGGACCCTTGGGATTGAAAACAGAGGAAGATCTTCAAAGGTAAGTGATTTATTTTATCATTATTTCTGACTTTTGTGACACCTCTGCTGGTTTGGAAAGTGTTTTTAATGCTTTTGTATGCGGGGCACTGTCCTCAGATAATCGCATGGTATGCTTTCGCCGTAAAGCCATTTTGAAATCTGATGAAGCGGCTGGATTAACAAGAAGTTAAGCTTTTAAATGACGTATGATACTTGTATTTTCATGAATGTTTAATATTACGATTTTTGTATTTTGAATTTCGCGCTCTGCAATTTCACTGGATGTTGTCGAGATGGGGTGCTAGCGTCACACATAGCCCAAAGAGGTGTGTTGGGGCTAGGGGGCAGTATTGAGAATTTTGAAAAAAATATGTGCCCATTTTTAACTGCCTCCTACACCAACTCAGAAGCTAGGATATGCATATTATTAACAGATTTGGATAGAAAACACTCTGAATTTTCTAAAACTGTTTGAATGGTGTCTGTAAGTATAACAAAACTCATATGGCAGGCAAAAACCTGAGAAAAATACAAGCAGGAAATGAGAATTTTGTGGCTGTACTATTTTCGAGTCATTGCTAATAGATCACACAGTAACAAAGGATTCATTTTGCACTTCTTACGGCTTCCACTAGATGTCAACGATCTTTATAAAGTTGTTTGAAGCGTCTATGATGAACAGAGAACGAATGACAAGGAAGGGAAGTTGACGTCCCTGGGATGTCGTCACTTCATTAATGCGCGCACACGCGCGTTCATGTGAGGCAAGACATTTTTCAAAACGTTTTTCAAGACACAGGAGAGGTCGGGTTGAAATATGACTTATGTTTCACGTTAAAAATGGCCCTAAAGATTGATGCTAAACAACGTTTGACATGTTTGAACGAACGTAAATAGATTTTTTTTTTTACTTTTCGTCGTGACTTCCACCCCTGCCCTACATACATGAAGGGACGTCGCGTGCGCCATCCGTATGGTTAGTGAGAAAGTCCATGTTGCAAATGTACCCTCCCTTACTAGACGTCCGACCACGTCCGATAAATCCGCGGACGGCGTCGGGCCGCTCGCGGGGGCCGGATCTTCCAGGAAGTCATCGAACGGAGTCTCTCGGACCTTCGGTTTCCGTTTAATTAAATTTTCAAATTTTGGTCATTTCCTTGCAGTCCCGGATTATTCCACGAGAGGGCGTACGGAATCATATTGCAAATGTAACATATATCACCAATCGCGACACGGCTTTTTCTCCTAAACGGAAGATAATTCGAAGACGAAACTCGGTCTGCGTGGGTTTGGCATAATGGGCAGTTGGCCCCGAACAGGATGGAGTCGAGGCCTCAACGCTTTTCGAGTTAAGGCTATTTTTCTGGGATTGAAAGTCAAACAGGAAAATAGAGTGCTGATTTGACCGCTTCACATCAAACTACATGAGCCTACGGTGTCAGGAGAAAAGGAACCATGCATTTACCAATGTTCATTTCAGAGAAATTGTACAATGACACATTGGTGATATTCAACAACAAGAGGTTTTTTTTCAAAAAAGTTACATATCCAGTTGCAGCGTGTTCAGATGAGTCCGTTAAGGCAGGTTTCGGAGCTCTGCGAGATTTCTGTGATTTTCTGTGATTTTCTGAAACAACACACACTTGTTCAACCCTCTGTAAATAAGTCAGTTCTTAACAGAAACACTTAAAACTCAATATTCTATAAGAGCCTAACGTTCAGATTCCTGTGTCAACCAGAAATGCCTTATAATGGTGTCATAGGGGCTGTTTTGAAGGGTTAAAAAGGTCAGATCTTTCCACAACTTCATATGTGTGACTAGGCAACCCTCATGAACTGTAAATCAGTCATTTATCCCATCAGATGTCAAAGAAAAGCTCTCTCAAACACACACACAGAGAGGACGGAGTGACACAGTGCGGTGCTTAAAGACACAAAGAGCCTGCAATGGCATTACCATTATCTCTAGGCTGAGACGAGTTCAATGAGACGCCCCGCTTGACCGTAGCTTGCTCGGTATGAGCGCAGCGACCGTGAGAAAACTAGGCCCAAAATGAGGCCTGCACCAATATGTCAAGTGCTTATGGGTGACAGTGAGAGAACCATTAGGGTTAGAAGCACAATTCAACCTCAGGAGCGTTCCGGAGGTCCTCCTGATCTGTGCAAGCCTAACCTTGACCCTGTGGCATTAACCCTTCACAGTGAAAAGAAGGTGTTTAGATCAAACTGTGTGCAATGACTTCTCTCCCCATAGGAATACATTGACAATTCTCCTAAATTCAACCTGAAGTCTATGTGGGTTATGAATGCCTTATGAACCTGTCTTCTATAACAATCCATCAGGCTACTGTGAGGTCTACCTGTGTCGATTCTAAGGTTCCTGGAGCAACCGGAAAATGTTAAAATCACCCTAGAGCTATTGTCACATAAGCAACGTGCATATAGTGAAAATCACGCAACTCAACCATCTGTCATTCAGTCAATTCTTAAGGTAGAGACTTCATATTCAGGATTCTGTTTATGTCTACCCCAAAGACAACGTGTGTGAAGTAAGAGCTTCCTGTGACAACCGGAAGTTGTTAAAAACAGCCAAGAGCTATTGTCATATGGTCAACCTGCATATAGTGAAAATCACGCAACTCAACCATCTGTTATTCAGTCAATTCTTAAGGTAGAGACTTCATATTCAGGATTCTGTTTATGTCTAACCCAAAGACAACGTGTGTTGAGTAAGAGCTTCCTGTGACAACCGGAAGTGGTTAAAAACAGCCAAGAGCTATTGTCATATAACCTGCACATAGTGAAAATCAAACAACTCAACCCTATGTCATCGAGCCAATTCTTTAGGTAGAGACTTCATATTGAGGATTCTGTATATGCCTACCCCAAAGACAACGTGTGTCTATTCTTTTTGCAAAAAAAACAAAAACACACACACACAATTTGGCCATAGGGACATAGTGTGGGGCTTAGAGTCTTATACCGCCTTCAATAGTTACTTTCGTTCAAACGATTCAAGAACCGTCAGACCTAGAGCTCCGAAATTTTAGAAACCTGTTCTAGAGCTCAAGTCGATAGTGCACAGTGATTTATGGGGCTCTAGAAGGTTCTCTGACCGAGAAACCGCCTCGTACATTTGCAATATTTTCAATTCATTTTGAATACCACGTACATGGCGTCATGTAGAAATGTCCCAGAGTCACAAGACTAGGTGCATTGAAACCGCCTCGGCCCATAGAGACGGACCCCAATGTCTCTGTCCGATAGCTCATTCAGGGACCCCGTAGTAACGCCCTGAAAAAGTGGATTTTCAGCACCAATTAAGGCCATTGCTCGAGCACCGAATGACCTATCGAGCCAAAACTTGGGATTCGGGGTCGCCTCACATAGGCCTACACATAATGTCAGAGCTGGACCCGCAGCTATAACGTAACTATGTGTTTTAGGTTTTTTTATGGTTAAAATTGAAAGCACTGTGAATTATGGGCCTTCTCTGACATATGTGATAGTTGGCTTCTATACGAGTTGGAAAAAGTGGATTTGGTGTCAGATGCTATCAGTTTGGTGTCAGAATGACAACTAATTGACTGATGGACGCTGACTGCTGGGTGACGAGCAATGGAGATTAACCACAGTCACTGCCCGGCCATCCCGAGTTCATCGGGCCAGTCAATTATGCATTTCTGCAGGATTTTTGAGCATGCCTAAATTTGTAATGCTAAATGCCCATTAAATCATATTGCAAACGTATCGCGCTATATAGCAAACGTAACGTGCGTTTGCAATATGATTCAACAGCAGAAAATATCACCAAAGTTGACATGATGAAATCAACACAATGAGCGACAGAGAGGAACCACAGTCACTGCCCGGCCATCCCGAGTTCATCGGGCCAGTCAATTATGCATTTCTGCAGTGGTTTTGAGCATGCCAAAGTTGTGATGCTAAATGCCCATTGAATCATATTGCAAATGCGCATCCGTGTATTTGTAATATGATTCAACAGCAAAAAATGTCACCAAAGTTGACATGATGAAATCAACACAATGAGCGACAGAGAGGAACCACAGTCACTGCCCGGCCATCCCGAGTTCATCAGACCAGTCAATTATGCATTTCTGCAGTATTTTTGAGCATGCCTAAATTTGTGATGCTAAATGCCCATTAAATCATATTGCAAACGTAACGCGCTATATTGCAAACGTAACGTGCGTTTGCAATATGACTCAACAGCAAAAAATATCACCAATGTTGACATGATGAAATCAACACAATGAGCGATAGAGAGGAACCACAGTCACTGCCCGGCCATCCCCAGTTCATCGGGACAGTCAATTTTGCATATCTTTAGTGTTTTTGAGCATGCCAAATTCGTGATGTTGAGGCCCGTTGAATCATATTGCAAATGCGCATCCGTGCACATGGTGACCCGAAATGGGTTACCAGGAGTAATTTTTTAGAAGGGTTTTAAATGCCTTTAGGGTGGTGCAAGGGGTGCACGGTTGGGTAGGGAGCACCTTCCATCAGTGCCCATCCAGTATAAGGCGCCCCTAGTCATTTTGGACATTTTTCAAAAAATCGCTAAAAATCGACAGTCCCACTTCTCTCATGTCACCATCAAGCCATGGAGAGGAACCACAGTCACTGCCCGGCCATCACCAGTTCATCGGGACAGTTAATTTTGCATTTCTGCAGTGTTTTTGAGCATGCCAAATTCGTGATGTTGAGGCCCATTGAATCATATTGCAAATGCGCATCAGTGCACATGGTGACCCGAAATGGGTTACCAGGAGTAATTTTTTAGAAGGGTTTTAAATGCCTTTAGGGTGGTGCAAGGGGTCTACGGTTGGGTAGGGAGCACCTTCCATCAGTGCCCATCCAGTATGGGGCGCACCTAGTCATTTTGGACATTTTTCAAAAAATCTAAAAAAAAACTCACCATCAAGCCATGGAGAGGAACCACAGTCACTGCACAGCCATCCCCAGTTCATCGGGACAGTCAATTATGCATTTCTGCAGTGGTTTTGAGCATGCCAAAGTTGTGATGCTAAATGCCCATTGAATCATATTGCAAACGTAACACGCAATATTGCAAATGTAACGCGCATTTGCAACATGATTCAACAGCAAAAAATATCACCAAAGTTGACATGATGAAATCAACACAACGAGCGATCGAGAGGAACCACAGTCACTGCACGGCCATCCCCAGTTCATCGGGACAGTCAATTATGCATTTCTGCAGTGGTTTTGAGCATGCCACATTTGTGATGCTAAATGCCCATTGAATCATATTGCAAACGTAACATGGAATATTGCAAATGTAACGCGCATTTGCAACATGATTCAACAGCAAAAAACATCACCAAAGTTGACATGATGAAATCAACACAACGAGCGATGGAGAGGAACCACAGTCACTGCACGGCCATCCCCAGTTCATCGGGACAGTCAATTATGCATTTCTGCAGTGGTTTTGAGCATGCCAAAGTTGTGATGCTAAATGCCAATTGAATCATATTGCAAATGCGCATCCGTGTATTTGCAATATGATTCAACAGCAAAAAATATCAGCAAAGGTGACATGATGAAATCAACACAACGAGCGATGGAGAGGAACCAGGAGCGTTCCTGAGGTCCTCCCGATCTGTGCAAGCCAACCTTGACCCTGTGGCATTAACCCTTCACAGTGAAAAGAAGGTGTTTAGATCAAACTGTGTGCAATGACTTCTCTCCCCATAGGAACACATAGACTATTCTACAAAATTCAACCAGAAGCCTATGTGGGTTATGAATGCCTTATGAACCTGTCTTCTACAACAATCCATCAGGCTACTGTGAGGTCTACCTGTGTCGATTCTAAGGTTCCTGTGACAACTGGAAGTGGTTAAAAACACCCAAGAGCTATCGTCATATAACCTGCACATAGTGAAAATCACGCAACTCAACCATCTGTTACTCAGTCAATTCTTAAGGTAGAGACTTCATATTCAGGATTCTGTTTATGTCTACCCCAAAGACAACGTGTGTGAAGTAAGAGCTTCCTGTGACAACCGGAAGTTGTTAAAAACAGCCAAGAGCTATTGTCATATGGTCAACCTGCATATAGTGAAAATCACGCAACTCAACCATCTGTCATTCAGTCAATTCTTAAGGTAGAGACTTCATATTCAGGATTCTGTTTATGTCTAACCCAAAGACAACGTGTGTTGAGTAAGAGCTTCCTGTGACAACCGGAAGTTGTTAAAAACAGCCAAGAGCTATTGTCATATGGTCAACCTGCATATAGTGAAAATCACGCAACTCAACCATCTGTTACTCAGTCAATTCTTAAGGTAGAGACTTCTTATTCAGGATTCCGTTTATGTCTACCCCAAAGACAACGTGTGTGAAGCAAGAGCTTCCTGTGACAACCGGAAGTGGTTAAAATCACCCAAGTGCTATTGTCATATTACGTGCGCATAGTGAAAATCACGCAACTCAACCATCTGTTACTCAGTCAATTCTTAAGGTAGAGACTTCTTATTCAGGATTCCGTTTATGTCTACCCCAAAGACAACGTGTGTGAAGCAAGAGCTTCCTGTGACAACCGGAAGTGGTTAAAATCACCCAAGTGCTATTGTCATATTACGTGCGCATAGTGAAAATCATGCAACTCAACCATCTGTTTCTCAGTCAATTCTTAAGGTAGAGACTTCTTATTCAGGATTCTGTTTATGTCTACCCCAAAGACAACGTGTGTTGAGTAAGAACTTCCTGTGACAACGGGAAGTGGTTAAAACAGCCTAGAGCTATTGTCATATTAAGTGCGCATAGTGAAAATCACGCAACTGAACCATCTCTTACTCAGTCAATTCTTAAGGTAGAGACTTCTTATTCAGGATTCTGTTTATGTCTACCCCAAAGACAACGTGTGTGAAGCAACAGCTTCCTGTGACAACCGGAAGTGGTTAAAAACACCCAAGAGCTATTGTCATATTGCCACCTGCAGATAGTGAAAATCACGCAACTCAACCATCTGTTACTCAGTCAATTCTTAAGGTAGAGACTTCTTATTCAGGATTCTGTTTATGTCTACCCCAAAGACAACGTGTGTTGAGTAAGAACTTCCTGTGACAAAGGGAAGTGGTTAAAACAGCCTAGAGCTATTGTCATATGGACAACCTGCATATAGTGAAAATCACACAACTCAACCATCTGTTACTCAGTCAATTCTTAAGGTAGAGACTTCTTATTCAGGATTCTGTTTATGTCTACCCCAAAGACAACGTGTGTGAAGCAAGAGCTTCCTGTGACAACCGGAAGTGGTTAAAATCACCCACGAGCTATTGTCATATTACGTGCGCATAGTGAAAATCACGCAACTCAACCATCTGTTACTCAGTCAATTCTTAAGGTAGAGACTTCTTATTCAGGATTCTGTTTATGTATACCCCAAAGACAATGTGTGTGAAGCAAGAGCTTCCTGTGACAACCGGAAGTGTTTGAAATCACCCAAGAGCTATTGTCATATTACGTGCGCATAGTGAAAATCACGCAACTCAACCATCTGTTTCTCAGTCAATTCTTAAGGTAGAGACTTCTTATTCAGGATTCTGTTTATGTCTACCCCAAAGACAACGTGTGTGAAGCAAGAGCTTCCTGTGACAACCGGAAGTGGTTAAAAACACCCAAGAGCTATTGTCATATTGCCACCTGCAGATAGTGAAAATCACGCAACTCAACCATCTGTTATTCAGTCAATTCTTAAGGTAGAGACTTCTTATTCAGGATTCTGTTTATGTCTACCCCAAAGACAACGTGTGTTGAGTAAGAACTTCCTGTGACAAAGGGAAGTGGTTAAAACAGCCTAGAGCTATTGTCATATGGTCAACCTGCATATAGTGAAAATCACGCAACTCAACCATCTGTTACTCAGTCAATTCTTAAGGTAGAGACTTCTTATTCAGGATTCTGTTTATGTCTACCCCAAAGACAACGTGTGTGAAGCAAGAACTTCCTGTGACAACCGGAAGTGGGTAAAATCACCCAAGAGCTATTGTCATATTAAGTGCGCATAGTGAAAATCACGCAACTCAACCATCTGTTTCTCAGTCAATTCTTAAGGTAGAGACTTCTTATTCAGGATTCTGTTTATGTCTACCCCAAAGACAACATGTGTGAAGCAACAGCTTCCTGTGACAACCGGAAGTGGTTAAAAACACCCAAGAGCTATTGTCATATTGCCACCTGCAGATAGTGAAAATCACGCAACTCAACCATCTGTTACTCAGTCAATTTTTAAGGTAGAGACTTCTTATTCAGGATTATGTTTATGTCTACCCCAAAGACAACGTGTGTGAAGCAAGAACTTCCTGTGACAACCGGAAGTGGGTAAAATCACCCAAGAGCTATTGTCATATTAAGTGCGCATAGTGAAAATCACACAACTCAACCATCTGTTTCTCAGTCAATTCTTAAGGTAGAGACTTCTTATTCAGGATTCTGTTTATGTCTACCCCAAAGACAACGTGTGTTGAGTAAGAACTTCCTGTGACAACCGGAAGTGGTTAAAAACACCCAAGAGCTATTGTCATATTGCCACCTGCAGATAGTGAAAATCACGCAACTCAACCATCTGTTACTCAGTCAATTTTTAAGGTAGAGACTTCTTATTCAGGATTCTGTTTATGTCTACCCCAAAGACAACGTGTGTGAAGCAAGAGCTTCCTGTGACAACCGGAAGTGGTTAAAAACACCCAAGAGCTATTGTCATATTACGTGCGCATAGTGAAAATCATGCAACTCAACCATCTGTTTCTCAGTCAATTCTTAAGGTAGAGACTTCTTATTCAGGATTCCGTTTATGTCTACCCCAAAGACAACGTGTGTTGAGCAAGAGCTTCCTGTGACAACGGGAAGTGGTTAAAATCACCCAAGAGCTATTGTCATATTACGTGCACATAGTGAAATTCACGCAACTCAACCATCTGTTTCTCAGTCAATTCTTAAGGTAGAGACTTCTTATTCAGGATTCTGTTTATGTCTACCCCAAAGACAACGTGTGTGAAGCAAGAGCTTCCTGTGACAACCGGAAGTGGTTAAAAACACCCAAGAGCTATTGTCATATTGCCACCTGCAGATAGTGAAAATCACGCAACTCAACCATCTGTTACTCAGTCAATTCTTAAGGTAGAGACTTCTTATTCAGGATTCTGTATATGCCTACCCCAAAGACAACGTGTGTCTATTCTTTTTGCAAAAAAAACAAAAACACACACACACAATTTGGCCATAGGTACATAGTGTGGGGCTTAGAGGCTTATACCGCCTTCAATAGTTACTTTCGTTCAAACGATTCAAGAACCGTCAGACCTAGAGCTCCGAAATTTTAGAAACCTGTTCTAGAGCTCAGGTCGATAGTCCACGGTGATTTATGGGGCTCTAGAAGGTTCTCTGACCGAGAAACCGCCTCGTACATTTGCAATATTTTCAATTCATTTTGAATATCACGGACATGGCGACATGTAGAAATGTCCCAGAGTCGCAAGACTAGGTGCATTGAAACCGCCTCGGCACATAGAGACGGACCCCAATGTCTCTGTCCGATAGCTCATTCAGGGACCCCGTAGTAACGCCCTGAAAAAGTGGATTTTCAGCACCAATTAGGCCATTGCTCGGGCACCGAATGACCTATCGAGCCGAAACTTGGGATTCGGGGTCGCCTCACATAGGCCTACACATAATGTCAGAGCTGGACCCGCAGCTATAACGTAACTATGTGTTTTAGGTTTTTTTATGGTTAAAATTGAAAGCACTGTGAATTATGGGCCTTCTCTGACATATGTGATAGTTGGCTTCTATACGAGTTGGAAAAAGTGGATTTGGTGTCAGATGCTATCAGTTTGGTGTCAAAATGACATCTAATTGACTGATGGACGCTGACTGCTGGGTGACGAGCAATGGAGAGGAACCACAGTCACTGCCCGGCCATCCCGAGTTCATCGAGCCAGTCAATAATGCATTTCTGCAGTATTTTTGAGCATGCCTAAATTTGTGATGCTAAATGCCCATTGAATCATATTGCAAACGTAACGCGCAATATTGCAAATGTAACGCGCATTTGCAAGATGATTCAACAGCAAAAAATATCACCAAAGTTGACATGATGAAATCAACACAACGAGCGATGGAGAGGAACCACAGTCACTGCACGGCCATCCCGAGATCATCGGGCCAGTCAATTATGCATTCTGAGCATGTCAAATTCGTTAAAAATGTTAAAAGCAACAGAGTCCCACTTCTCCCTCATCATACATGACAAGTAGACCATCTGCGTTGATTGATGGCTCAACATAGGGATATATATCATTTGGGCAGTATAAATGCCATTTGGACCATGGTTCACTGACTTTTGGGTTTGGAAACCGACTTCCTATGATCGTACATGGCAAACGGACAAACATACTGATTTGGCACATTCAATACTTTCATACATGTATAATTGACAAAAAAAGAATTGGACATTTCATTTGCACATTTCTAATGGCATTTGGCAAAAAATATAAATTTGTCACTTTTGACTTCCTATGAAATCATATTCCAAATGCACAAATCATATGCCTTATGCACAAGCAAATATGTCACTTTTGACTTCCTATGAAATCATATTCCAAATGCACAAAACATATGCCTTATGCACAAGCAAAAACAACCCAAAAAATTATGTCAATAAAATATGTCAAAAGTATGTCCATACAGCTCTTATACATGTGTAATTGACATAAAAATCAAAATTTTTTCGAAAAACGGTCCAGAAACCACTTTTTTAGGGTTGAAAAGTTTTCAAAAAATATGTCATTTTTTCAAAATTTGACACTTGGGACTTGAATTGTGTTACATTTGCAATATGAAAATTCACTGCGGAGAGCTCTAGCTATCTTTTGGATATTTGCTGTAATTTGGCACTTGCAATACTTCCACAAGTGACAAAAAAAAGCATTGGATATGTCATTTTGCAAAAAAAATGAAAAAAAAAATGTCACTTTTTTCCTATGAAATCATATTCAAAATGCACAAATCATATGCCTTGCGCACAAGCAAAAGCAACCCAAAAAACGACATCAATAAAAAACGTCAGAAGCATGTTCATACAGCTCTTATACATGTGTAATTGACATAACAATCGAAAAAAAATCGAAAAACGGTCCAGAAACCACTTTTTTACAAGATGCTAAGTTTTCAAAAAAAATATCATTTTATCAAAATCTGAGACTTGGGTAAGAATTGGGTATCATTTGCTGTATGAAAAACCAAGGTGGAGCGCGCTCGCCATCTAAAGGAAATTTGGGGTGTTACAATTGGCAATTGCCATCGGAAAATTGCCATATGATTGGCCCGGAGATGGGCCGCTTTGGGTGGTTTTTGCAATCGTGTGTATGATTCGTGCTATGCCAATATGTTGCCATGTTATTTTGTCCAAATCAGGGGGGTATTCCCTTACATTTTGAGGAGCCTACTGAACGTGCTAACAACATGGAACAACTTGGAGTTATTTGGACATAAATTATGAACTTTGTCGAAAGAAACCACATTTGTTGTGGACCTGGGATTCCTGGAAGTGCCTTCTGATGAAGATAATCAAAGGTAAGGGAATATTGGTAGTGACAACTGACACTACCACTGGAAGGACTGGAGGAACAACTGACACTACCACTGGAAGGAGGAACAACTGACACTACCACTGGAATGAGGAACAACTGACACTACCACTGGAAGGAGGAACAACTGACACTACCACTGGAAGGAGGAACAACTGACACTACCACTGGAAGGAGGAACAACTGACACTACCACTGGAAGGGGGAACAACTGACACTACCACTGGAATGAGGAACAACTGACACTACCACTGGAAGGGGGAACAACTGACACTACCACTGGAAGGAGGAACAACTGACACTACCACTGGAAGGACTGGAGGAACAACTGACACTACCACTGGAATGAGGAACAACTGACACTACCACTGGAAGGGGGAACAACTGACACTACCACTGGAATGAGGAACAACTGACACTACCACTGGAAGGACTGGAGGAACAACTGACACTACCACTGGAAGGACTGGTGGAACAACTGACACTACCACTGGAAGGACTGGTGGAACAACTGACACTACCACTGGAAGGGGGAACAACTGACACTACCACTGGAAGGTGGAACAACTGACACTACCACTGGAAGGACTGGAGGAACAACTGACACTACCACTGGAAGGTGGAACAACTGTGGTCTCTACACAGACTGCCTGGTCTCTACACAGACTGCCTGGTCTCTACACAGACTGCCTGACCAGCTGCATCATCAGTGGTCTCTACACAGACTGCCTGGTCTCTACACAGACTGCCTGGTCTCTACACAGACTGCCTGGTCTCTACACAGACTGCCTGGTCTCTACACAGACTGCCTGACCAGCTGAGGAAGGGGAACATATAAATGTGATCAGCACTAGCCTGGTCTGGGCTTTAATCCCCTGTCCGTCTGTCAGCTGCCCCACAGTTCCCCACAGTCGCATCTCTAACACTGCTTCTACCGTGCAACTGGCCTCCATGTCGGCTCAGGTCGGTGTTGTAAACACAGAGGTGTCAGTCTAGGGAAGGGTGTGTGAGGCACAGGATGACCTGTTGTTATGTTTCACCAGACAAGCAGAGACCTAGTAATATCCCTTACCCCTGTCTCGCTCTGTCCCTCTCTGGCCCGCTCTGTCCCGCTCTGTCCCTCCCTGTCCCTCTCTGTCCCTCTCTGTCCCTCTCTGTCCCTCTCTGTCTCGCTCTGTCCCGCTCTGTCCCTCTCTGTCCTGCTCTGTCCCTCTCTGTCCCGCTCTGTCCCTCTCTGTCCCGCTCTGTCCCTCTCTCTCCCTCTCTGTCCCGCTCTGTCCCTCTCTGTCCCGCTCTGTCTCGCTCTGTCCCTCTCTGTCCTGCTCCGTCCCTCTCTGTCCCTCTCTGTCCCTCTCTGTCCCTCTCTGTCCCGCTCTGTCCCTCTCTGTCCCTCTCTGTCCTGCTCTGTCCCTCTCTGTCCCGCTCTGTCCCGCTCTGTCCTGCTCTGTCCCTCTCTGTCCCTCTCCGTCCCTCTCTGTCCCGCTCCGTCCCTCTCTCTCCCTCTCTCTCCCTCTCTGTCCCTCTCTGTCCCGCTCTGTCCCGCTCTGACCCGCTCTGTCCCTCTCTGTCCCTCTCTGTCCCTCTCTGTCCCTCTCTGTCCTGCTCTGTCCCTCTCTGTCCCTCTCTGTCCCGCTCTGTCCCTCTCCGTCCCGCTCTGTCCTACTCTGACCCTCTCTGACATGCCCCGTCTTGTTTTGTCTGTCAATCACTAAAACATATGTCTGCTGAGAGCCAGATGGTACAGGACTGTAGCAACGGTATTACTGGAGAGAGAGAGATAGGGGATAGAAAGAGAGAGGGGGAAGTGGGGAGAGAAAGAGAGAGGGGGAGAGAGAGAAGAATGGAGGGGGAATTGGGGGAGAGAAAGAGGGGGAGGGAGGAGAGAGAGAGGAGGTAGGGGGAAGGGGGGAGAGAAAGAGGGGGAGGGGAAGAGAGAAAGAGGGGGGGAGAGAGAAGAATGGAGGGGGAATTGGGGGAGAGAAAGAGGGGGAGGGGGAGAGAAAGAGACAAAGAAAGAGAGAGACGGGAGAGGGGATAGGGAAAGAGAGAAGGATGGAGGGGGAGGGTGGGAGAAAGAGAGAGAAGGGAGAGAGAGCGAGAGAGACAGAGGGGGAAGTGAGAGGGGGATAGAGACAGAGAGAGAGAGGAGGAAGAGAGAGGGGATAGAGAGAGAGAGGAGGAAGAGAGAGGGGGATAGAGACAGAGAGAGAGAGGAGGAGAGAGAGGGGGATAGAGAGAGAGAGGAGGAAGAGAGAGGGGATAGAGAGAGAGAGAGAGAGGAGGAAGAGAGAGGGGATAGAGAGAGAGAGAGAGAGGAGGAAGAGGGAGGGGGATAGAGAGAGAGAGAGAGAGGGGGAAGAGAGAGGGGGATAGAGACAGAGAGAGAGAGGAGGAAGAGAGAGGGGGATAGAGAGAGAGAGGAGGAAGAGAGAGGGGGATAGAGACAGAGAGAGAGAGGAGGAAGAGAGAGGGGGATAGAGAGAGAGAGGGGGAAGAGAGAAACAAAGAGAGATAGACGCAGTTCTTTGACAACCAGACCCACATTGTCCGTGACAGTTTCTGTGTCAATCTAAACCTCCAGTAATAACACTCAGTGATGTCACCCATCTGTCCCCTTTGAAGGGTTAGAGGTTAGGGTTAGGGGTTAGGGGTTAGGGTTAGAGGTTAGGGTTAGGGTTAGGGGTTAGGGGTTAGGGGTTAGGGTTAGAGGTTAGGGTTAGGGGTTAGGGTTAGGGGTTAGGGGTTAGGGTTAGAGGTTAGGGTTAGGGTTAGGGTTAGGGGTTAGGGTTAGAGGTTAGGGTTAGGGTTAGGGGTTAGAGATTAGAGGTTAGGGTTAGGGTTAGAGGTTAGGGTTAGGGTTAGGGGTTAGGGTTAGAGGTTAGGGTTAGGGTTAGGGATAGGGGTTAGGGTTAGGGTTAGGGATTAGGGTTAGGGTTAGGGTTAGGGGTTAGGGTTAGAGGTTAGGGTTAGAGGTTAGGGTTAGAGGTTAGGGTTAGGGTTAGGGATTAGGGGTTAGGGTTAGGGTTAGAGGTTAGGGTTAGGGTTAGGGTTAGGGTTAGGGTTAGAGGTTAGGGTTAGGGTTAGGGATTAGGGTTAGGGTTAGGGATTAGGGGTTAGGGGTTAGGTTTAGGGTTAGAGGTTAGGGTTAGAGGTTAGAGGTTAGGGTTAGAGGTTAGGGTTAGGGTTAGAGGTTAGGGTTAGGGGTTAGGGTTAGGGGTTAGAGGTTAGGGGTTAGAGGTTAGGGTTAGAAGTTAGAAGTTAGGGTTAGAGGTTAGGGGTTAGGGTTAGGGTTAGAGGTTAGGGTTAGAGGTTAGGGTTAGGGGTTAGGGTTAGGGGTTAGGGTTAGGGGTTAGAGGTTAGGGGTTAGAGGTTCGGGTTAGAGGTTAGAGGTTAGAGGTTAGAGGTTAGGGTTAGAGGTTAGGGTTAGGGTTAGGGGTTAGGGTTAGAGGTTAGGGTTAGGGATTAGGGTTAGGGTTAGGGTTAGGGGTTAGGGTTAGAGGTTAGGGTTAGGGTTAGAGTTTAGGGTTAGAGGTTAGGGTTAGGGTTAGGGATTAGGGGTTAGGGTTAGAGATTAGGGTTAGGGTTAGAGGTTAGGGTTAGGCTTAGGGATTAGGGTTAGGGTTAGGGATTAGGGGTTAGGGGTTAGGGTTAGGGTTAGAGGTTAGGGTTAGAGGTTAGAGGTTAGGGTTAGAGGTTAGGGTTAGGGTTAGAGGTTAGGGTTAGGGGTTAGGGTTAGGGGCTAGAGGTTAGGGTTAGAAGTTAGAGGTTAGGGTTAGAGGTTAGGGTTAGGGTTAGGGTTAGAGGGTTAGGGTTAGAGGTTAGAGGGTTAGGGTTAGGGTTAGAGGTTAGGGTTAGAGGTTAGGGTTAGGGGTTAGGGGTTAGGGTTAGAGGTTAGGGTTAGAGGTAAGGGGTTAGAGTTTAGAGGTTAGGGGTTAAGGTTAGGGGTTAGAGGTTAGGGGTTAGAGGTTTGGGTTAGAGGTTAGAGGTTAGAGGTTAGTGTTAGAGGTTAGGGTTAGGGTTAGAGGTTAGGGCTAGAGGTTAGGGTTAGAGGTTAGAGGTTAGGGGTTAGAGGGTTAGGGGTTAGAGGTTAGAGGGTTAGGGTTAGGGTAGTAGAGTTTAGGGTTAGGGATTCGGTGTTAGGGGTGAGAGGTTAGGGGGTTAGAGTTTAGGAAGTTAGGAGGTTAGAGGTAGGTTGAGGTTAGAGTTTAGAGGGTTATGGTGTTAGAGGTTAGGTTAGGGTTAGAGGTTAGGGTTAGGGTTAGAAGTTAGGGGTTAGAGGTTAGGGGTTAGGTTAGGGTTAGGGTTAGGTTCGGTTAGTTAGGGTTGCGGTTAGAGGTTAGGGTTAGAGG
>NW_021823020.1:0-15000 GCF_901001165.1 Salmo trutta
TATTCTTTCAGTGAAATATGGAACCGTTCCGTATTTTACTTACGGGTTGCATCCATAAGTCTAAATGTTCCTGTTACATTGCACAACCTTCAATGTTATGTCATAATTACGTAAAATTCTGGCAAATTAGTTCGCAACGAGCCCAGGCGGCCCCAAACTGTTGCATATACCCTGATCTCTGCGTGCAATGAATGGAAGAGAAGTGACCCAATTTCACCTGGTTATATATGCCTGCTAAATATGCAGGTTTAAAAATTATACTTCTGTGTATTGATTTTAAGAAAGGCATTGATGTTTATGGTTAGGTACAGTCGTGCAACTGATTGTGCTTTTTTTCCGCAAATGCACTTTTGTTAAATCATCCCCGTTTGGCGAAGTCAGCTGTCTTTGTTAGGAGAGAAATGGTCTTCACAGTTCGCAACGAGCCAGGGCGGCCCAAATTGCTGCATATACCCTGACTCTGTTGCAGAGGTGACACATTTTCTCGAGTTAAAATAAATTAATGTTAGCAGGCAATATTAACTAAATATGCAGGTTTAAAAATATATACTTGTGTATTGATTTTAAGAAAGACATCGATGTTTATGGTTAGGTACACGTCGGAGCAAAGACAGTCCTTTTCCGCTATGCGCAACACATCGATTATATGCAATGCAGGACTGGCTAGATAAACTAGTATATCATCAACCATGTGTAGTTAACTAGTGGTTATGATTGATTGTTTTTTTATAAGATAAGTTTAATGCTGGCTAGCAACTTACCTTGGCTTCTTACTGCATTCGCGTAACAGGCAGGCTCCTCGTGGAGTGCAACGTAAAGCAGGTGGTTAGAGCGTTGGACTAGTTAACCGTAAGGTTGCATCCCCAAGCTGACAAGGTAAAAAATCTGTCGTTCTGCCCCTGAACAAGGCAGTTAACCCACCGTTCCTAGGCCATCATTGAAAATAAGAATGTGTTCTTAACTGACTTGCCCAGTTAAATAAAGGTCAAAAAAAAAAATCTCGGCAAATCGGTGACCAAAATGCCGATTACCGATTTGTTATAAACTGAAATCGGCCATTCCGATTAATCGGTCGACCTCTAGACTGGAGTGACTTGAAAATGAGACTGAAGTTCTGCTGAAATTCAGGGTTTTCTGCCAGCCAGTGCCTATAGACCAGGTTGTTCTCTTACCCTCTGAAGGCTCATCAATAGTTAGGTTGCTGTAGGCCTAATGATGCTGGGTGTTTGTTTGCTGTCATTTGCCCTGTTGGCAGAAAGAGGTTTTTCAGTGTCACCTCAATGGAACAATGATTTAACAGAGATCCAGACTAATAACTTTGGTTTTAGATAAGTAATAATTCTACTGTGTTTGTACGTTAGCCTAGATTCTCATATCTGTTCTGTGTAGTGCGATTGTCTGGGCTTTGTAGCACCTACGGCTGCATGTCAGCACCTTGCAACATTATCTGTGATTAAAAATACCCCTAATCTGATAATTCACTCGTGTGTTGACATCTCGGCTGTTGGCTTGTTTGTATCATCGGCCTGACAGATTTTGCCAAGATCACCAGCTTTACATAGTTACTTTAGGATGGTCACTTGTTTTGTCTGTGGTTTTAATAATACCTACAGTATATTACTGGTGTTCTTTAGAAGTGAATTGAAAGCGTGCCATTCCCAATTAGTTAGTCTGAGCTTGCTTGTGGATGCATAGAGAAACTCTAGCATGTTGTGTAACTGTTTCCCTTCTCGGTAACAGCTGTTTGCACTGTTTTAATCTTTTATGTGTTTTTCACCCCTCCTCCCCATGTGTCATTAGGGTATGTTTGGAGTTGCAGGCAGAGTATTTTTGATGAGATGAAGAAGAGGTTTTCTCAGGTAGTCCCTGCTAGTGGATTGGAGTGACTGTGTGCAGCTTACTGTGTGGGGTTTGCTGTCAACTGCATGGAGCCTCCGGTATTTGCGGTCCTGAATGTTTAGCCAACCTACTACCAGCTGGTCACATAGACCATAACAAAATAGTAACTTAGAACAGAGGGCTGATTGAGTGAGGGCCAGTTTTATTAACCAAAATGGCAGTAACACCAGCCCAACATGACACACAGGCTATGCATGTAGGTTAAATAAACTGACCATAGGAATTTTAGTTTTGGGATGACCCATTTTAATCCTTTAGGAAAATACAAAAGGTTCTTGGATTAGGAAAACATTTGACAAATGCCAACACACCACACACATGGATTAGAATTGTGGACAATTAAAGGTCACAATAAGCACTGACCATGTAATGGTGCCGATAGACCTTTTTAAGCTAGTGTTATTGCTCAAGCCTCACTGGAACAGTTTTGGGCTCATGTAGTCACACAAACACCACTATGTCTTGGACAGGTTTCTCTTGCATCATTGCTGGAAGGCCTGCTTTGGGAAAATGGTCTGATACACTGTAGTAGACATTGTAATCATAACAAATGTTGGCTTCACTACATTTGCTGAATAACTAACGCATAATTTACTAAATAACATGGACAAAGCCAGACTGAATAGAAACAATGAAGGTCTATAGTGTGCGATGGTGTGAGGCTCTCACTAGACACGCAGATTGTAAACCAGACTAGCCCTATAGATTAAATGTATGCATGAGGCTCATCTTGATCTATGATTGCATGTTATGGTTTTTGATCACTAGAATACTGTCATCCCGTCCCTTGATGAGTTACTTAACCAGATTTTTTTTCTTCAGTTTCCTTACTGAAGAGACATTCCTTATTGAGAAATTTGGGCACTGTCTGATAGTTTGGTGGCATGGCTCTGTTCCAGTCTCTGTAATGTGTCTCCCTCTCTAGGTTTGGGCTACTATTTTAATCTGCATCTTCCAAGAACATAATGCAACTTAAGGTCCACACCGTAGGTCATATAATAGTAATCCAGCATTGCACCACCCGTCTCCTCTAGATTCTTGTCTGTTCGTTCGCCTGTTATGACATTCATGTGTGAGTATGAGAATGCCCTAACTACTCACTGTAGTAAAATCGCTCGCCTCCCTGAGTGCATGCAAATAAGCTGCTGATAACGTTTTATTTTAATATTTTGTCATGAAGTAGAAAACTGAATGGTGTGATCTGCGCTCAAGGTGTTTGTATGTGTCCTGTATCCTACAGATAGAGAATGCGGCAGAGGAGCCCAGAGTGCTGTGCATAGTCCAGGACACTACCAATGCTAAGACGGTCAACGAGAGGCTCACCCTCAACCTGCCAGCCTCCACTACCCTCTCCAAACTCTTTGAGGATGTGGCCCACAAGGCGAGCTATGTGAACGGCACCTTTGACCTGGCATGGGGCAAGACCGGGGACATGGTGAGTCTGTGTCCTAAGATAACGTTATGATCCCAGGTCCCTTCATTGGATCCTGGTTGAGGGGGGGGCTTACATAGACCAAACTCCTCCAACATGTCTGTTTGCTCCTCCTCCACACATGGCTACACTGTCTTCTGTACGTCAGCTGTTCTACTGAGCTGCACTCACTGACCAAAGGCTTGAAATGGTGCTATTGGATCCTCCCCATAGGGTGTAAATGGCTTTGTTTGAATGTACGCCAGTCTTTCTTTCCTGTCCCTGAAGTAATCTGAGGCTGGAGTTATCTCATGAGTAGGTCAGTGGATTAAGCTCTATTTCCACTGCTGGCTACCCCCCCCCTCTCCTCCCTCTCCTCCAGCCAACATTACAGGAGTAAATACTGCTGCTTCTTCATAGCATGCTCCACCAGCTGGTCCTAAAAGCTTATCTTTTGACTGATCAACATGGGGAGGATTCTCCTTCTGAATTCAATGGGAACCAATGGGATTTGACAGGTTGATTATGTGGGTTTAATTAGGTTGTATTGTGGGGAACTACTGAGATTTTTCAATCTCAAATCCAAGTTTTATTTGTTTAGGTCTGCAATTTATTTTCTCATGCTCAGACCTGCCTGTCCAAACTGAAGGGTGTTTTTTTCTTTTTCTGTTCTCCCTAGGGGTCGCTGGATCCCAGCAGTGAGATGTCCCTCACTGAGTCTGGGTTCGAGCCCGGGAAGAGGAACTTCCTCCAGCTCACAGACAAGGACGGAGAACAGCCTCAGATTGCGTCGGTGAGTGAGTGGGGAAGATAAAAATAAGAGTTAATGGTTTATATGAATACCAGCATGCCTAGGTCATTCCCCTGGAGGAGGGATTGACATGCAGTTCGTTCTTGGTAGACTAGTGGTACCTATAAGCTGAAGCTTAATTCTCCTCTGTGTAGGATGAGTCGGGGACAGCGGGCAGCAGTGGTCTGGATGACAGCTCCCAGGAGCGCTTCATCGGTCCACTGCCCAGAGACGGCACGGTGGGCTGCAGCAGCGACTGCAGCAGCCCCAGCTACTCCTACTCCTCCATACTCAACAAGTTGACACAGGTACACCCTCTGTCAACAGCATAGACTTGACCTCACTTCCTTTTACGTAACCCCCCCTGACCGCTCACTTCATGAAGCAGATGCTAAGCTACAGGACTGTTTTGCTAGCACAGACTGGAATATGTTCCAGGATTCTTCCGATGGCATTGAGGAGTACACCACATCAGTCACTGGCTTCATCAATAAGTGCATCGCCGACGTCGTCCCTACAGTGACTGCCATTGATTACAGGCAAAATCTGCACTGAGCTAAAGGGTAGAGGTGCTGCTATCAAGGAGTGGGACTATAACCTGGAAGCTTATAAGAAATCCCGCTATGCCCTCCGACGAACCATCAAAGCGTCAATTCAGGACTAAGATTGAATCGTAACACTGGCTCCGACGCTCGTCGGATGTGGCAGGGCTTGCAAACTATTAGACTACAAAAGGAAGCACAGCCGCTAGCTACCCAGTGACACAAGCCTACCAGATGAGCTAAATTACTTCTATGCTCGCTTCGAGACAAGTAACACTGAAATATGCATGAGAGCATCAGCTGTTCCGGAAGACTGTGATCACGCTCTCCGTAGCTGATGTAAGACCTTCAAACAGGTCAACATTCACAAGGCTGCAGGGCCAGACAGATTACCAGGATGTGTACTCTGAGCAGGCGCTGACCAACTGGCAAGTGCCTTACTGACATTTTCAACGTCTCTCTGATTGAGTCTGTAATACCAACATGTTTCAAGCAGACCACCATAGTCCCTGTGCCCAAGAACACTAAGGTAACCTGCCTAAATGATTACCGACCCGTAGCACTCACGTCTGTAGCCATGAAGTGCTTTGAAAGGCTGGTCATGGCTCACATCAACACTATTATCCCAGAAACCCTAGACCCACTCCAATTTGATTAATTGATGCTATTAATTGAGTACAGCTCAGCGTTCAACACCATAGTGCCCTCAAAGCTCATCACTAAGCTAAGGATTTGGCATGGGTCCTCAGATCCTCAAAAGGTTCTACAGCTGCACCATGGAGAGCATCCAGACTGGTTGCATCACTGCCTGGAATGGCAACTGCTTGTCTCCGACCGGAAAGCACTACAGAGGGTAGTGCGTACGGCCCAGTATATCACTGGGGCCAAGCTTCCTGCCATCCAGGACCTCTATACTAGGCGGTGTCAGAGGAAGGCCCTAAAAATGGTCAGACTCCAGCCACCCTAGTCATAGACTGTTCTCTCTGCTACCGCAAGTGGTACCGGAGCGCCAAGTCTAGGTCGAAAAGACTTAACAGCTTCTTCCCCCAAGCCATAAGACTCCTGAATAGCTAATCAAATGGCTACCCAGACTATTTGCATTTGCCCCCCCCCCCTTACGCTACGCTGTTTATCTATGCACAGTCACTAACTCTACCTAAATGTACATATTACCTCGACTAACCATAGCCCCTGCACATTGACTCTGTACCAGTACCCCCTGTATATAGCCTCGCTATTGTTATTTTTTATTTTTTTTTTACTTATCTGCATTGTTGGGTAAGTCAGCATTCCACTGTAAGGTCTACACCTGTTGTATTTGGTGCATGTGACAAATAAAATTAGATTTCATGTCTTTCTCCCCCTCTGCAGGATATGTGGGTTTGGTGAACCAGGCCATGACCTGCTATTTGAACAGCCTTCTACAAACTCTGTTTATGACCCCGGAGTTCAGAAATGCACTGTACAAGTAAGTACCTGTTCTCATGAAGCTCTTGTATTGTTTTACTAAACAACTGTATTTAATGAGAGGAGTGTTGTCCTAAAAACTATTCTATTCTACTTGTCCACTGTTCTCTCCAGCTGGGAATTTGAGGAGTCGGAGGAAGACACCGGTCACCAGCATCCCTTACCAGCTACAGAGGTGTTGTTTGCTGTGCTGCAGACAAGTAAGAAGAGGGCCATCGAGACACCGACGTGACCCGCAGCTTCGGCTGGGACAGCAGCGAAGGTGGGCTGTCACACTGCTACTTCTAGACAACCCCCCCCCCGGCCCCCCCCCCCCCCCCCCCCCCCCCCCCCCCCCCCCCCCCCCCCCCCCCCCCCCCCCCCCCCCCCCCCCCCCCCCCCCCCCCCCCCCCCCCGCCGCCAGGCAGCCTCCCCGTAACCAGGAGGAGCCCAGGCTCAACCTCTTCTGATGTTTTGCTAAAAGAACTGGAAGTGTGGGGGGAAGGGGTACTGTTTGTTTTGTCACACAGTTCACTGTGTCTTAACTGGTCTGTGTGTTTCTCTTCTGTGGTGTCTGCGTATCTGTGTTTTCAGCCTGGCAGCAGCATGACGTCCAGGAGCTGTGTAGGGTCATGTTTGATGCCCTGGAGCAGAAATGGAAGCAGACAGAGCAGGTATGAAAGAAAAGTGAACCCTGCCACTTGTCTAAACCCTAATCCAGGAGCCACTGAGGGGCCTCCCACAGGCCCAGATCAAAGGGCCTTCTGTGGGAAGGGAGAAAGTGCCAGTAAGGCTGAGGGTTAGCTTTTTCTGATCTCAGGAGTTTGGTATAAACCGTATACTCTTAATTCACTGTGGATAGAAGCACTAGGCTCGTGCACGTGCGCGCCTGCGTTTAGCTGTATTTGTAAAGAATGCTCTGCATTCATTGTGGTTAATCAAAGTCCCATTTTGATTTTTGCTATATTTGTGTCCCCAGCAGCAGTTTTCTCCACTTACGGTACTTATTGAACTTCTATTATTGTTTTCATCACCTGTTTGTTTGATTTTATTTGTCATTTAACAAATTACATATTATATGCATACATAAAACGTGATCGGGATTGCAATAAAGTCCGATTTATTTCTGTGGTCCCTATTTTTTGGGGGGTTTGTTGACATACACTGAGTGTACAGAACATTAAGAAAGCCTTCCTAATATTGAGTTGCACCCCCTTTTACCCTCAGAACAGCCTCAATTCATCAGGTCATGGACTCTACAAGTTGTCAAAATCATTCCACAGGGATGCTGGCCCATGTTGACTCCAATGCTTCCCACAGTTGTCAAGTTGGCTGGCTGTCCTTTGGGTGGGACCATTCTTGATACACATGAGAAACTTGATTGTGAAAAACCCAGCAGCATTGCAGTTCTTGACATAAATCTGTGCACCTAGTACCATACCTCATTCAACGGCACTTACATTTATTGTCTTGCCTATACACCCTCTGAATGGTGCACACACACACAGTCCATGTCTCAAGGCTTAAAAATCCTTCTTTTACCTGTCTCCTCCCTTCATCGACACTGATTTTGAAGAAGTGGATTTCACAAGTGACATCAATAAGGGATCATAGCTTTTCCTGGTCGGAAAGAGCAGATGTTCTTAATGTTTTGTACACTCAGGGTAGATACAGTTACATAGAAACATTCTAGATATACAGACATTAAAATGTTTTCTACTTTTAAATCATTAGCCAACTTTTGACATTTTATTTGGTGTTATTCTTGCTGTGTAGTTCCACTCAACTGTGCCGGAATATAAAAAAGGGTTCTTACCAGATATACTCTTATATTTAAAAAGGTGATTATTTGAACCTCTGGCACAGGTGGTGGGCATCTCTAACAAAATAAACAATTGGATAGGTACGTGAGGACTGAGTCAGTGGTAATTCTGTGGACCTTACCATACCAAGTTCAATTAATACAAGTCATTTTTACACACACACCCAGCCTAGCTGCTTAAAATGCTGGACCTCCAGATGAGTACGAGGGCCGGTAGAGTTAAAAAAAATTCGAACAAGCTTGTTTCAGCTGGTCTGTGGCTTATTCTTTAGAATCAGAAGTTAAGTCCTAAATTGTTGTTTAGATGTTTGTGGCTACTGGTGAACCATGATGAGCACACATCATCAGTGACACTGAACTAGCTTTCCTGCCAGACTCTTCAGGGTGTCAATATCAAGCCATTTTGAGGTCTGGCTAAGAATTACATTTTGGGGTTTATTTTTGTTAAACATCTCACAGGTCTGGTACCTATCACCTTGGGTGTGAATTTGATGTTTTTGGTGTAACCTCTGATTTGTCCACTTTGACTAAAACCAGGGAACCTTGCAAGCGTTACACTCTGGAACCAAATAAGATGGATTCTGTTTTTCTAAGATGCATAGAAAGTTTGTCTGAAAGCCATTTAGTAATTGGATAACTCTGCACTAAGGAGCTCTTCTACTGAGGCTTTGTTCTTTTGGGACACCAATTGAGCAGAGTCATCCGCATACAAAAACAATTTACAAAAGCAGGCTGATTTCACATCGTCAATGTACGGTAGGAAGAGCAGTGGAACAAGGACGCTCCCCTGCGGGACCCCACGGCTAATCTCCAGTTTTCCATTAACATCCAGCACTTGGACCAATTAGTCTCTACCTGTTAAATAGGGTCTTACGCAGTCAATGGGCCTGCTGTTGCAGTCACATATTTATTGAAATGTGTTGACTCTTGGAGAGGACCCAAGTCATTGTCTTTGGGGAGTTTACGTTATTATTGAGCTGGCATAGAGTTGAGGTTGTGTGAGTAGTAGGTACAGTGAGAGCAGTGAAGAGCATGTTTCAGAGTTCTGAGAGATACGTGTGTGTTTGACTGCTCGGGCCTGACTCCCCGGTGTTGTGTCCCCCCTCAGGCTGACCTGATTAACCAGCTGTACCAGGGGAAGCTGAAGGACTATGTGCGCTGTCTGGAGTGTGCTATGAGAGCGGAGGATCGACACTTACCTGGACATCCCTCTGGTCATCAGACCCTTTGGGGCCAGCCAGGCTTATAGCAGCGTGGTGCGTGTCTCTCTGCCGCCATCTCTTATATCTCTACCCTTCTTCATGACTATATAAGTATTAATCCAAGTGTGTGAAGAGATCAAAGCTATGAGGGTCATTTATGTGTTCACCACGCAGACACTGAAGTCCAGACCCTGCTGTATGCTCCTGCATTTTCCTAAGACTTTTTAGTAAGACAGTATAATGTGATGTACATGTGGTCAGAGTGTTATTACTGATACAGTGCCTTTCTGACTCACTGAAACAGGAGGAGGCTCTGCAGGCCTTCGTCCAGCCAGAGACTCTGGACGGGGTCAACCAGTATTTCTGTGAGCGCTGCAAGAAAAAATGTGACGCCCGTAAGGTGAGTACACAGACTAGTGATCTTGTTGATGTTAAGACCACACTTCCCTTTGGGTCAGGGAGAACTGATTGGGGGGGATGTTGAGTGAAGGTTGTCACTGGTCTAGCCATTTGTGTTCTGACCCATGCCCTTTGCCCTCCCTCCACAGGGGCTGAGGTTTCTGCACTTTCCCTACCTGTTGACTTTGCAGCTGAAGCGTTTTGACTTTGACTACACCACTATGCACCGCATCAAACTCAACGATCGCATGTCCTTCCCTGAGGAGCTGGACATGGGTCCTTTCATCGACGTGGAGGACGAGGTGAGACACCTGTGTTTTATACTCTAGATAGAATAATGCTATCAGGCCCGGGGGGGGTGGAATGGTGCCAGGCCTTCAGGTCCACTCAAATTTAGATTTTCGATTATGTTTCATGTATTAGTCATTTCAATGTCATCATTAATTCATGAGTGTAACTGATACCTGAACTCTGTCTACTTTCTCTCTCTTTCTATCCCGTTCTTTGTTTTTGATCAATGCCGCATCTCCTCAAACGGAGAGCTGCACTGACAGCGGGGCAGAGAATGAAGGCAGTTGCCACAGTGACCAGATGAGCAACGACTTCTCGGCGGACGACGGTGTTGACGAGGGCATCTGCCTGGACAGCCCAGCAGTACTGAGAGGGTCCTGAAGCCAAAGGTACCCAGCCTCAACACTGTATGTAATACCACACAAACCGTCCTTACACTCTAGCACCCGTACTCCCTGTGTCTTGTAGCCCATCCGGGTCTGTTTGCATGTAGTGCAATCTGCTGTCATTAGATTTAATTGTTAGCTAATTCTCTCCTGCCCCTGTCTCGTCTCCAGAGTTCATTGACCTTTGAGCTGTTCTCGGTTATGGTCCATTCGGGCAGCGCTGCAGGTGGCCACTATTATGCCTGCATTAAATCCTTCAGCGATGGCCAGTGGTACAGTTTCAACGACCAGCACGTCAGCAAGGTTATTCTCAGTCTTCAAATAACTTATGTTTACTATGCATGTAATACTAGACAAAACAACTCGACACAGGTTGCATCAAGAAAACTCCTCGACCTACGTTTTAAATAGACTTAATAAATTGACGCCTGTCATTGTAACATTCTATTGACAGTCAGAAACACAATGGTGGTTGTCCTGTGTGTGTCCTTATATAGATCACCCAGGAAGACATTAGGAAAACGTATGGAGGGTCCTCAGGGAGCAGAGGCTATTACTCCAGTGCCTTTGCCAGGTCAGTGGAGCTCTGTCTCTGTCAATCTCTGGATTGATCTGAAATCAATATGTCCCTGAATACATCTCACTCCCATGCCTGGCTCTCCCCTCTCACAATCTCATTGTATGTACCTACTAATGCATGCCTACATGGCCAGAAATTACCAGCATCTGTTCACTTCACACACTGCAACGTTCAATACCAGAGGAAGCTTTAATGAGGATGAACCAGGGCTTTTTTACTTAGAGTCCTACATTTTATTGACGTCTCCCTGGGAGAAAAACAAGAGGATGGTTATTCAGGCTAGGACAAAGCCCTGTTGATAACTGAGCTTTTACATAATGCACTGTTCTTTCATGTGTTTGGAAAGAAGATGGAACTCTAGTTGGCTACTCATTTTCCTTTTCTCCATTTGCATTTAATAAGATGTTTTTCTGTTCGACAGCTCTACGAATGCGTATATGCTGATTTATAGGTTGAAAGACCCCTCAAGGAATGCAAGTAAGGGAAACGTATTAAATAAAGTCAGTTCATATCACGTTTGCTTTTAAATGTCTAAAATGACTGTTAAACTGTGTAAAGTTAAATATGTGGTATAACAATCCTAGTAGGTTTTACTTTCCTAGTCTCTCTCAATGACTTGGACCCCCAGTTAGTTATGGTGACCTCTTGACTGATGGGCCGTGTTGTTACCACTGCAGAGTATCTGGATTGTGATGACTTCCCTGAGCACATAAAGCATCTGGTCCAGAGGGAGAAGGAGTCTGAGGAGCAGGAGAAAAGACAGAGGGAGATCGAGCGCAATACCTGCAAGGTACATCCTCCTCCTGTGGACTTTCCCATGGGTAACGGTGTCGGTCATTTCACTGAATGTTCTTCTGTTGATTTTCACAGGGGTTGTATTGTTGTTAATTGATCTGTATTTCTCTGTCAGATCAAGCTGTTCTGCATGCATCCGGTGAAGATGATGGCTGATGGAGAACAAGCTGGAAGTGCACAAGGACAAGACGCTCAGAGAGGCAACAGAGATGGCCTACAAGGTACGTCAGAGTGGAAGCTAAACGCGGAGGAAAGCATTGAAAGCTAATCTCACTCAGCAGCTGCAGTGCATACCAGCCAGCGGTCGGTGTCAGAATAGAGTGGTCCAAGGATAGACATAGTTCTAAGATTAAAAGGGGGGTTGCAATGGCCAAGAGAAGCTCAAAACATTTCTTATGTGTCTATTAGCAATTGGATGTGTTTGTTGTGTGTGTCTTTGGCCACCCATTCTGCCCCCTAGCTCATGGAACTGGATGGGGTGGTCCCGCTGGACTGCTGTCGCCTGGTCAAGTACGATGAGTTCCATGAGTACCTGGAGCGCTCGTATGAGGGCGAGGAACGACACCCCCATGGGGCTGCTGCTGGGCGGTGGTCAAGTCTCTACTACATGTTTGACCTGCTGCTGGAGACCCGCAGACCAGAAACAAGTCTTCCAGCATTACAAACCTGGAGGTGAGTAAAACGCATTCGATACTTAAATATAATACTATAATAGCAACTCTTTTAGCCTTTTGCGAAATGAGTTGTGTGGACTGGTTAGTGTGTGTCTCTGTAGAGGTGATGGTGAAGGTTTCACGTGGTGGATCTGAAGACTGACACTATCGCCCCTCCCGTCAGCATCAGGGCCTATCTAAACAGTCATCACTGAGTTCAAGCAGCTCATTGCACAGGTAAGTTAGTTCAGACACTCTTCTTTAATTCTCCTTTCTATCTAATCCAGCCTGATACAGTCTACACTTGTAAGACCATAAAATCTGCCAGTATTTGTTTTGGGATCTGTGGTGAAGTATCTCTCTGCTGTGTGTGTATTGTTGTTGACAGGCCACAGAGCTCTCAGCCGAAACCATGCGTGTCGTTCTGGAGCGCTGCTATAATGACATTCGGCTTGTCTACGTGCCCACAAGACACTGAAAGCAGAGGGTTTCTTCAGGAGCAACAAGGTCGCACTCTACTTTATTATTGTCCTTTCTAGCTTGGGTCTGCTGTGTTTAATGTTGTGTATCTGTAAACATTTTTCAGCAGTGCTTTGATCTCAGATGCTTTCGACTCTGTCAATTACCACATCCTCATCGGCAGACTCCAATAGCCTTGGTTCTCTAATGATTGCATCGCCCTGGTTCACCAACTACTTCTCTGATAGAGTTCAGTGTGTCAAATCGGAGGGCCTGTTGTCCGGACCTCTGGCAGTCTCTATGGGGGTGGCCACGGGGTTCAATTCTTGGGCCAACTCTTTTCTCCTGTATACATCAATGATGTCGCTCTTGCTGCTGGTGAGTCTCTGATCCACCTCTACGCAGACGACACCATTCTGTATACTTCTGGCCCTTCTTTGGACACTGTGTTAACAACCCTCCCAAATGAGCTTCAATGCCATACAACTCTCCTTTCGTGGCCTCCAACTGCTCCTAAATACAAGTAAAACTAAATGCATGCTCTTCAACCGATCGCTGCCTGCACCTGCCCGCCTGTCCTGCATCACTACTCTGGACGGTTCTGACTTAGAATAGGTGGACAACTACAAATACCTAGGGTCTGATTAGACTGTAAACTCTCCTTTCCAGACTCACATCAAACATCTCCAATCCAAAGTTAATCAAGAATTGGCTTCCTATTTCGCAACAAAGCATCCTTCACTCATGCTGCCAAACATACCCTCGTAAAACTGACCATCCTACCGATCCTCGACTTTGGCGATGTCATTTACAAAATAGCCTCCAATACCCTACTCAACAAACTGGATGCAGTCTATCACAGTGCCATCCGTTTGTCACCAAAGCCCCATATACTACCCACCACTGCGACCTGTACGCTCTCGTTGGCTGGCCTTCGCTTCATAATCGTCACCTAACCCACTGGCTCCAGGTCATCTACAAGACCCTGCTAGGTAAAGTCCCCCCTTATCTCCGCTCACTGGTCACCATAGCAGCACCCACCTGTAGCACGCGCTCCAGCAGATATGTCTCTGGTCACCCCCAAAGCCAATTCCTCCTTTGGCCGTCTCTCTTTCCAGTTCTCTGCTGCCAATGACTGGAACGAACTACAAAAATCTCTGAAACTGGAAACACTTATCTCCCTCACTAGCTTTAAGCACCAGCTGTCAGAGCAGCTCACAGATCACTGCACCTGTACATAGCCCATCTATAATTTAGCCCAAACAACTCCCCCTTCCCCTACTGTATTTCTTTTATTTTGCTCCTTTGCACCCCATTATCTCTATTTCTACTTTGTACTTTCTTCTACTACAAATCTACCATTCCAGTGTTTTACTGCTATATTGTATTTACTTTGCCACCATGGACTTTTTTTGCCTTTACCCTCCCTTATCTCCACCTCATTTGCTCACATTGTACATAGACTTATTTTTCTACTGTATTATGGACTGTATATTGTTTTACTCCATGTGTAACTCTGTTGTTGTATGTTGTCAAACTGTTTGCTTTTTCTTGGCCAGTCGCAATTGTAAATGAGAACTTTCTCAACTGCCTACCTGGTTAAATAAATAAGATGTAACACAAACCTAATTTGTCCCTTCTCTGGTTTCTCTTAGGTTTTTGATGGAAAGCTCTGAATCCCCAGATCACCAGGCACCTTCACTGATTCCCCTCTGTGGAAACTGCTGGATCGCCATGGGAACACAATCCGCCTGTTTGTTTCACTGCCTGTGCAATCCCCCGGCACCAACAGAACTATTTGCCCAAAAGTTTGCGGCGACACTGAGGAGTGCTCTGAGGGGTCAAAGGGCAACAGGAATTCTGTAGAGGCCATCCTGGAGGAGAGCACAGAGAAGCTGAAGAACCTGTCCCTCCAGCAGCAGCAGGGCTCCAGCACCAGTGACAAGCCAGAAGAGCTCAGACACCACGCGACTTCGAGCACATCGAGTCCCCCTCACCCTCTCAGGAACCAGACTCCTCCGTATCCGCTGCCGTTGCAGTCGACAACCGAGAGCTGGAGAACCGGATCCGGGCGGCCGGCGGGGGGACCTACTCTGACCGGAACCCAGTTCCCTGGGGAGGAGCGCTCGGACTCTGAGGTGAACAACGACCGCAGCACGAGCTCAGTGGACAGTGACATCCTGAGCTCCAGCCACAGCAGTGACACGCTGTGCAACGCCGACAGCGGCCCCATCCAGCTGGCCAATGGCCTGGACTCACACAGCATCACCAGCAGGCCGCCGCTCCAAGGCCAACGAGGGCAAGAAAGAGACGTGGGGACACAGC